>NC_139219.1:254847638-254875138 GCF_055691185.1 Crinia signifera | reverse complement strand
AGCTAGTAGAGGCTACATATGATGGAACAAGTATCTATAGGCTACCTAATGTTCTGTGGCAGCATAACTTGCACGGTGTCAGTGGTGTCAAACCCATGTCATATGTATTAAAACATGGCATTTGTAGATGTATTGTTATGTTCCCCTGATGAAGTCATTATAGACGAAACGCATTGGTATTATTGTACACGTTAGCTATGACAACAAGATCAACAGATAAACAAAAAAATTGGACAAATTGTCTCCATTTGCTTCACTTGACAGCAGACCATCCAATTTATGGACACTGTTGAAAAAGTTTAGGCGCCACACCACAATTGTGTTTCATATTGTTTGTTTCTGGTCCCTTAACCCTCGGGGGACACTGTGGTGAGGCAGCCAATCTTATCAGATTATAATTGACCTATAATTTAAGCGCGTGGTGGATTATTGGATATGGAGATATATATATCTCTATCTATGTGTGTATGTGTATAACTAAAATAGAATATATAGCCCACTACACAAAAAGGAGTTCGATTAGGAAAAATAAAAAAATGACACACCTCCACATACCTTATTTGTATTTAATTTTCAGGGAGTACACAGCGCACGGATTGTGCTGATGCATCGTCAGTCACCAAATACGCACCTGCTGGCTTTGTTTATAGAGAAAACCAAATCATCCCCAGCAGTGGAAAGCAAACGCTACTTTAGGTTCCCACATATTTTGACACCAACTTCATAATCTGCCCTTAGTACAACCTGGGGCCAGTGTTCATTTTTACAAATATTTTTAATCTTAATCATATACATAAAATTGTAGTTTGCATAAAGTAACATTTTTTGCCTTATTTCAGTGACGATTTAACACTGAATGTTTTAATTTTATTCTGTTTGTCGTATCTTTTTAATGGTACTGTAGATTTTGCTAGAGAACATTTCTCTAAAATTACGGAGCCATTTGCAGGTCTTAAGTAATGTAGGCTCAATAGGCTGAGAATGTGTAACATACGGAGTCTGATTTACCATAGTACTCCCACATACATACGGAGTCTGATTTACCATAGTACTCCCACATATCAGTAATCTAGTCTGAGAATACATTACATACGGAGTCTGACTTACCATAGTACTCCCACATACCATTAGTAATCTAGTCTCAGCATACATTACATACGTTTTTTTTGTTGACACTTTCACTTCCAATCTTTCATTTTTTTGTTGACACTTTTTTACAGCCACGAGTCTCTGCCCTCAGGTCACACATTAAAGATACCACTACTTTTCTTAAATTAATTCAAAACATAGAATGGAAAGATACATACCGGTTCATAACTTTAGACGTTCAAAGTCTATACTCAAATATTCCGCACAATTTGGGTCTACAGACCATCTCGAAAAAATTGAAGATGGATAATGACCTGACGACAGAGACTCAATTATTCATCCACAATTCTATAAAATTTATTCTTCAACACAACTATTTTTTATTTCTAGACACATTTTATTTACAGGTGATGGGTACCGCCATGGGGACCAGGTTTGCGCCCAGCTATGCCAACCTATACATGGGGGACTTTGAGGAACTCCATGTGTGGGGGGGTGGCTGGGATGCAAACCTGGTCCTCTATGGCAGGTACATCGACGATTTATTCATTATTTGGGATGGTGATTCTCACTCAGCACAATTATTTGCAGATTCACTCAACAATAATGCTTATAATTTACAATTCACTTACACTTCACACCCCTCACATATTACATTCTTGGATTTGGATCTAAAAATCATAAACAATCACATAGTCACAGCAAATCACACTAAAGAAGTAGGAGCTAATGCCTACCTCCACTTTAAAAGCCAACACCATCTCCCTTGGAAAAAGAACATACCTAAGGGCCAGTACACACGTTTACGCAGGAATTGCTCAACCGTGGAACAATTCACGGAACAAGCTAGATAGATGACCAGGGCATTTCAAAGCAGAGGATACCCCCAGGGCCTTTTAGATAAGGCCATGACGGAAGTCCTCGAAATCGATAGGAAAGATCTCTTAAAAGAAAAAACCAACAAAAAAGACCCCTTAAATAAAGACCAAGACCAGGAAATAACGTATGTTGCCAAATATAATAGCTATTGTCCCGAAATTAAAAAGATAATTAAAAGAAATTTTAATATCTTGAAACAAGATCCTTGTCTAGCTGCAAGCCTCCCCTCACAACCCAAGTTCGTCTTTAAAAAGAGTACATCTTTAAAACAACTTCTTGCCCCCAGCCATCTAAAAACGATAAATGATGAAAAACCAACTGGATCAACCTGGTTAACTATAAAACCTAAAGGCTGTTATAAATGTGGAAGCACAAGATGTTTAACCTGTCCTCATATAAGAACCACAAAGAATCTGTTGATCCCCACTTCAGGCAAAACACATGATTTAGCCACCTTTGTAAACTGCAACACCACATATGTAATATATGTTCTATCCTGTGATTGTGGGAAACTTTATGTTGGCCGAACCACTAGAAAACTGCGAGTACGATTCTTAGAGCATAGACGCAACATAATTAATAAAAATATGAAACATAGCGTCTCCAAACATTTTTTTGAAAATCACCAAAGCAATCCAGAATGTTTGAAGGTTTTGGGGATAGAACATGTAGCATCAACCACCAGGGGGGGGTGATCGCTTTAGAAGATTATGTAGGCAGGAAGTCTATTGGATACATCAGTTGGGCTCATTGTATCCGGACGGACTAAATGAGGCCTTGGAATTTAATAATGTAATTTGAAGTCACCAAACCATCCCTTCCCATTCTTTCCCCCTCCCCCTCCCTTCTCCCCCCCCCCTTAGAGTTTGGGTTTAATATCCGTGTATGTAAATTTAAAGTAACATTATTGTATACAAATTACTATATTCCAAGACTATTTGGGGATATTCATATTTATAGCATGTATAAATTTATTGCTATCAAGACCCTGAAGAAGTAAAATCTAACCCCTTGGGTGTAATGGTTTTGAAATGTAGACATTTTATTTTATAATATTTATCTAATATCAGCACCAATGTTTTGGGGTTAAAATACGGGGTCTTATGATAAAACTATTGTACCCGACAAGAAACGCGATCTTCTACTTTTTTGTAAATAGCTTATCTAGTTACAAAATTATGTGAATGGATATGCCTATAATGTTTCAGGATTCCTTATGGGGATCTCTATTCCCCTTCTGATTATTAGCTTAAGCTGAATACTAGACCATTAAAAATGGGAGTTATTTGTATATTGGTATCCTAGCAACCATACAAACCTGAAAGCCAATCACAATCTACAACATAGGCTCACGTGACCGGGAGGACGCAGTGACATTACCCTGCGTGCCCGAGTCATACAAACAAATCCGGAAGCATGAATATAGCTGCATGCGCCGGAGAAGAAACAACGTGAACGGGATAAACCAGCGTGATTCTGATCACGTGATCGGACCTCCGCAAACCTGAGCTCCAAGCCTCACTTTCAGCCGCAATGACCCGGAAGCACTATTATAGCAATGTGCAGTAAGGGTCGAGGCACGTAATTGGGTTTAATAAACCAATCAGGTGGACGGAGATTCCGACCACGTGACTGAATCCCGGCAGCTTGAGTTTCAAGCCTCGTTCTCATTCCCCACTCTGTATGGCTGAGACTCGATCAAGCCTCTTTCTGGTGGAGTCACATGACAAGACTCCACCAATGACTAAGTTACAGGAAGTCTCTCTGAAAAGTTCTTCTATGCATTTGGTGTAAAATAAAGCAAAATAAAATTATTTTTTTGTACATTTATATCTGTATTCACATTAGTTTACATATGCCTCCTCCTCATACATGCATATAACTGTTTTGTGAAGTTTAAAATGTTTGGATTGACTAAGCAGTGCTCAGGTGCAATTAATTGACCTCATCCACAGAGGTATAAATATCAGGCCAGAGGCCAGTCTCTCACTACCCATGCTACCTTTGAGAAAGCTTTTATAAGCGAAACGCGTTAGATGGACCTACAATTCCCAGCAGGTGTGGACTCTCAGCCGTGATCACACCACAGTAACCCCAATCTGCCCGAACCAGCCTGGAAAGGACCAGAAAGAACAGCTTCTACCAACCGATACCACTTGGTACTTACCATTAATTGGATTTACAAACAAGGGACTTTGGACACAAAAGGGAAATTTCTCATTCCATCAGGATCCAGTGCCCCCTTCATCCATCAAAGTGGACGGTAACTATACCCATCTGTTATACTCTAAGCCACAGAGGTGGTCCAATCAATATACCAGGCAATATAGGAACGGACAGTAAGGACTTAAGGACTGAGCCACTATCTATTACCCCCTGCATGCACCTTTTCTTTTTAATAGAATGTTCTATGTGTAGCCAATAGGCTTATTAAGTTGTGTATTTTGTGTAGCCAAAAGGCTTATTAAATTGTCATTTTTTATGCTATTTTTATACATAAAAATCTGCTAAAGTCAATCCATTAGTCAGAATATTCTTTAATAACTACAGAGCGCTGCATATTCTATTTTTTCTTCCATGTACATTACATACGGTGTCTGATTTACAGTAGTACTTCCATATATAATTAATAACCCAGGCTTAGTAGACTTATGTGTTACATACTGAGTCTGATTTACCATAGTACTACCATATATATCAGTACATTTTCATTTTCAAAAATCATCCCTGGATGTAGCATACATCCTATAGTGAGCTTGTCTACATTCCTCAGTCTATCCCCATTGCTGAACAAAATCAGCTGTATTAATAAAAATACTAGGACATAACAGAATTAAGCATGCCTAGAAAAAGAAAATACTGCAAAGTAGGATATGGAAACCACCTCCCCAGCTTTTTTTTTTTTTAGATAAGTTCTATCTAGAATGGATTGGGTGTAGACTCTGGAGGCTCTCCATCCATAACTTCTAATTTTTAAAGAGTGTTGACTGGTTGACTCCCTGCCAGGGCCATCACATACCTTTGCATTGGCTATTGTTTTAGATTATATTTTTGTTCAACAGTTATTGCAATTATCTGTGCACAATTCTCTATAGCAGGGGTGGGCAATTATGTCAGCTGGGGGCCCGCTTAATGCTTCCAGCTAATATTAGGGAATGCACTCTGGAAAAGGGGGTGTGGCCACTAAAAAGTGGGTTTGTCATTGAGTGTAGTGTACCACATTATTTATGCCCCCACTTATAATCTCCCCTGCAGTGCCACTTATACACAATACATATAATGCCCCTGTCCACTTATATATTTTGTCAATCACCCCCATATAATACACACACACTTTGCATACCTTATGCCTACTACACCCTCTTCCCTCTTATTTACTTAATACTTACTCCCACCTTATATACTTATAGCCACCCTCTCCCCTTCTTATTATAATACAATACCATTTTTACCTTGCTTGCTAGTGGCTATTCCACAACTTGCATGGGCAGGACTCAGAGGCGGAGCTGGTCAATGTCAGGCAGAATTTGAATGGCACAGTAGCAGACACAGAATACAGATGGGTGGCCAGCCAGTGTCAGCCTCTGCGGCTGAGCTGCTGCTCATGGCTGCCAGGGGCAATAGCTGCACCTACATTATCATCACCCTGGCTGCCAAAACTCCAAGCAAGAGAAGGGAGAGGAAAGAGTTCTAGTTGTTGGGGACAACCACATCACACTGCTGCATGTACACAATTGAAGCTACTACGCCCAGTGACAGAGCTGGAGGGGAATGGGAAGAGGCAGCTGCTAGGTTGGAGAGAAGCAGCTGCACCTGGTAACATTGCATAGGAGGGGGGCAAAGCTGGACAGTGAGGGGCAGGGCACATCCAATGCGCAACAGTTTATCACTGCTGCACACCAGTTTTAACTGCTCCACCCCCACACCACCTGGCATCTGACATAACAAAAGCAATACTGCCCACCCCGTGACACGTCCAAACTCCCCTCAACAGCACCACAGTCTGAGACGGCTGTAGCACAATGACAAGCAGCTCAGCCAGTCAGGCCACTTGTTATTGCACACTGGTGGAGGGCAGCGGGCCAGTCAGGATCGGTTCACTGTCCACATCCGGCCCGCATGTTACCCACCCCTACTCTATAGCATTGTGTTGTTATGGTCGTTCATTTTGCTGCCTTAACAAAAACCTAAACCTTTTGTGATTCTGCCAGCAATGATTTTTGCACAGGAATATCAGGTCCTTTTTTCTTTTTACATATAATATGTAATAAAATACACACAGAGCAGTGTTTGGTAGTGACGATTTATCGCTCACACTATATTCTATAACTTTACCCGCTGCTCTTCTTCTATTGGATGGAAGTCCTTTTAGTGGTAAAGCAATAAAAGGTCTCTGGTATTACCAATTATATTAATATACAATAATCATCTTTATTTTAGTGTATACCCCACTACAAAAAGTTATCTATTTTGAAACCAATGCCTCCACACTGAAGATGCACACGGTGAGATTTTGACGATACAATATTTCTTGGTCACCCCAGAAGCCACATATTATTACACACATTGTGCGATGTTGGATATGTTAAGATTTTGACTATAATCAAACACTAGATTGTACACCAATAGTCAAAATTAACCTCCGCGCACATAGTCTACTTTTTATTGCAATGCTGATCCCTTGGGAATGTGCATCAGCAATGCAAGCTGTATACAAAGGCTGTGCTACATTTTCTAACCATTTTGACTTTATATAGTCCAAACCAGTAGTTCATATCGCACCCTGTAAACGCCCCTTTACAAAACCATAAACGGCTAAGCCGAATCCCTGCTGTCACAATGTCTGTAACTGCACTGACACGTTTATAGCTATTTTCTTTACCTATGTTCCTGAACCGCAGATGTGACTGACATGCACCCACCTAGTTGTGCTGTCAATCCCCACCAGCTTGTGCAGCAATTATATGGGCGACAGGCAACTTGTCTGTACACAAAGAACGATGCGCTGATATACCAGCCATTGGCTTTGCTACACTGCCATTGCTTTATATCTGAATTATGTCATTTACAGACCTATTGCTCGAACACACTGGCCAACAGCCCAGCCATAAGAATTTGTAGTTCATCAAATGACAGACACCTGATGACTAATACACACACAAAAAAAAACACACATATGGTTTTGTGTAGCCCAGTGGTTCCCAACCCTGGTCCTCAAGTACCCCCAACAGTGCACATTTTCCAGGTCACCCGGCAGGTGCACTCATTATTCAGGCACATTTTAAAAGATCCACAGGTGGAGCTAATTATTTTGCCTGGGATTCTGTGTGGAGGACGTGGAAAATGTGCACAATGTACTTGAGGACCAGGGTTGGGAACCACTGGTGTAGCCAAATGAAATCTTGCAAGATATTGACAGCAGCTAAAGGCCATCAGAGCTGGCATGTAAGAACAAATAAGAACAAGAGGAGGAAAACCACCCAGATGTTTATTGTACACGTTTCTGAAAAAAATAAAAATAAAGTTTGCTGCAGCCCATGATTACTGCTCAGGGCATTTACTTTGATCCTGTAGAGAGTAGTGCGATAAGGCCAGACGAAACGCTTATGGACAAAATGTAGTTTCTGAGCAGTAAAGTTAAGGAAATCATTTCAAGAAGCTATTGAATCTAATTTGCTAAACATTCCTGCAACAATAATTTATGGAACAAAAAAGGCATAGACTGGATGAAGGCACAGTACTGGGACTAGTGATAAAGAAAAACAGAGATAAAACTGGGCCAAGACATTGGTTTTCTCTATTATCCATTTTCCCATGACTAGAGGCTTGTACTGCAGTCAGATCACATAGTACAGGTAAGAAGACTTGCCTATTTCCCTACAATCTTTTAAGACACCAAGTACTGTACATCTGACTACAATGCAATTATTTTGTATTTTTAAGTTGTTAAAATCCAGCCAACCTTCTAAGGCTGGAAAAGCACTATTGTAGTGTGTACCCAGCTGTTACATTGGCTCGATGATCCAACATGTATGATTCAGACCGATGTTAATGAAATAACTGTGCCGTCACTAGCGACATGTGCAGCACATTAAACGGTGTGGGTGCGCATATCTAGCGATACACTGAGCGATGTAGACAATGCCAGTCTGAACCGCACAATCGGACATCATGACAGTGTGTAGTGTCCCCAGCTTAAGGCAAATTCTGGGGTAGATGCGCTCCTCTTTCTAAGCGCTGCAGCCTCAAATACAACTAAATATGAAGCTTTCTTTACCATACCGTAAATGTTAAGTAGATTGCACTATGCGAGAAAGGATACACTGTAGGGTTGAAGTTCTTCAGCAGGAAGAATGAGGCAACAATAACCAGTACTAGGAACAGAGTGTTGTTGTAGAAAATGGAGAAGGTGGTAGCCTCATAGTCAGCGACTTCATTCTTCTTCCAAAGAATCCTTAAACCAATAAAAATATGTAACGTTATTAAGGTGACATATTATTAGTTATATAAAGCTAAAACTGACTATTTTACAGATAAATCACATAACTAGGAATGAAACAAAGCAGAGAGTGACCAGATCATGCCCTTTACCTCTCATCCTTCTCCTTACGAGACATCTTCCGACTGTCTGCTTCAGACAGCTTGCGGGTTACTTCTCTGGAGACAGCATCTTCACGCTTCTGAGCCACCCTGCAAAGAAAATCCGTAGTATAAACTTCCATGCAAGCAAAATAATAATAAGTGTTGAACTAGATGCATTGCGATCTAGTTTAAAATGCACAGTGTGCATCGCATCATATATGGGCACCTTGAAGGGTTTATTATTGTGCTAACAGAATAGTACATATACACAGGGCAGTAAGCACTAAAAACAAAACTCCTGATTTTGGAGTTCTGCCCACATTTCTTAAAAAGCGGTCCATTGCGTTTTTAATCACAATTCTACATTCATACTTTTTGACTGTAAATACCCAGTTTGATCACCATCTCCTATTATAAAGCACAACTGAATATTAAGAAACTTAACCCCTTCCTGACACAGCATGTTTTTGCCTTCCTGACAGAGCCCTTTTTTTCAAATCTGACATGTATCACTTAAGTGGGGATAACTTTTTTTTGCTTTTACTTATCCCAGTGATTTTGAGATTGTTTTCTCGTGACACATTGTACTTCAAATTAGTGGTAAATTTGGGTCGATACAGTCTGTGTTTTTTTGTGAAAAATACCAAAATGTCGTAAAAAAATGGAAAATTTAGCAATTTGCAAAATGTTAAATTTTCTGCTTGTGAGACAAATAATCATACCACTCAAAATAGTTAATAACTAACATAGACCATATGTCTACTTTATGTTTCCATCATTATTTCAACTTCCTTTTAATTTTTTTGGACACTAGGAGGCTTACAATATGAATAGCAAATTCTCAAATTTTCAAGAAAATTTCAAACACTGATTTTTTTAGGGACCAGTTCAGTTCTGATGTGACTTTGAGGGACTTGTATGTGAGACACCCCCATAAATGATGCCATTTCAAAAACTGCACCCCTCACAGTATTCAAAACAGCATTTTGGAAGTTTGTTAACCCTTTAGGTGTTTCACAGGAATTAAAACAAAGTGTAGGTGAAATTTCAAAATTTCTTTTTTTTTGCAGATTTGCAATTTTAATACATTTTTCTAAGGAACACCGTAGATTTTACTAGAGAAATGTGACTAAAAATTGATTCCCCCAATTCTTTTGTTTTCATAAATATCCTATATGTGGCCCTAGTGTGCACGTTGACCAAACTACAGGCTTCATAATAGAAGGAGCACCTACTTGATTTTGGAGCCTCCTTTTTATGAGATTATTTTTTAGGCACCATGTAGGTTTCTAGGCACCATAAGATGCTAAAATTTAGGAACCCCCCCACAAGTGACCCCATTTTGCAAACTACACCCCTCAGGGAATTCATCTAGGGGTATAGTGTACATTTCAAACCCCCAGGGGTTTCACCAATTGTGGTACAACTGGGCAGTGATAATGAAAAATTAAATTTTTTACACAAAAATGCAGTTCTGGCTCAAAATTTTTCATTTTCACAAGGAATGAAGGAGACAAAGCATCCCAAAATCTGTGCCCCAATTTCTCCCGAGTACGGCAATGCCTCACATGTGACCAAAAAATACCATTTGGGTGCATGGCAGGACTCAGAAGGGAAGGAGTGATTTTGGGATTTTGCAGCTCAGATTCTGGTGGAATGTTGGTGGGTGCTATGTCGCATTAGCAAGACCCCCCAAGCACCAATACAGTGGAACCCCCCCACAAGTGACCCCATTTTGCAAACTACACCCCTCAGGGAATTCATCTAGGGGTATAGTGTACATTTCATACCCCCAGGGGTTTCACCAATTTTGATACAACTGGGCTGTGCAAATGAAAAATTACATTTTTTACACAAAAATGCAGTTCTGGCTCAAAATTTTTCATTTTCACAAGGAATGAAGGAGACAAAGCACCCCAAAATCTGTGCCCCAATTTCTCCCGAGTACGGCAATGCCTCACATGTGACCAAAAAATACCATTTGGGTGCATGGCAGGACTCAGAAGGGAAGGAGTGATTTTTGGATTTTGCAGCTCAGATTCTGGTGGAATGCTGGTGGGTGCTATGTCGCATTAGCAAGACCCCCCAAGCACCAATACAGTGGAACCCCCCCCACAAGTGACCCCATTTTGCAAACTACACCCCTCAGAGAATTCATCTAGGGGTATAGTGTACATTTCATACCCCCAGGGGTTTCACCAATTTTGATACAACTGGGCTGTGCAAATGAAAAATTACATTTTTTACACAAAAATGCAGTTCTGGCTCAAAATTTTTCATTTTCACAAGGAATGAAGGAGACAAAGCACCCCAAAATCTGTGCCCCAATTTCTCCCGAGTACGGCAATGCCTCACATGTGACCAAAAAATACCATTTGGGTGCATGGCAGGACTCAGAAGGGAAGGAGTGATTTTTGGATTTTGCAGCTCAGATTCTGGTGGAATGCTGGTGCGTGCTATGTCGCATTAGCAAGACCCCCCAAGCACCAATACAGTGGAACCCCCCCACAAGTGACCCCATTTTGCAAACTACACCCCTCAGGGAATTCATCTAGGGGTATAGTGTACATTTCATACCGCCAGGGGTTTCACCAATTTTGATACAACTGGGCTGTGCAAATGAAAAATTACATTTTTTAACACAAAAATGCAGTTCTGGCTCAAAATTTTTCATTTTCACAAGGAATGAAGGAGACAAAGCACCCCAAAATCTGTGCCCCAATTTCTCCCGAGTACGGCAATGCCTCATGTGTGACCAAAAAGTGGCAGGACTCAGAAGGGAAGGAGTGATATTTGGATTTTGCAGCACAAATTCTGGTGGAATGTTGGTGGGTGCTATGTCGCATTAGCAAGACCCCCAAAGCACCAATACAGTGGAACCCCCCCACAAGTGACCCCATTTTGCAAACTACACCCCTCAGGGAATTCATCTAGGGGTATAGTGTACATTTCATACCCCCAGGGGTTTCACCAATTTTGATACAACTGGGCTGTGCAAATGAAAAATTACATTTTTTAACACAAAAATGCAGTTCTGGCTCAAATTTTTTATTTTCACAAGGAATGAAGGAGACAAAGCACCCCAAAATCTGTGCCCCAATTTCTCCCGAGTACGGCAATGCCTCACATGTGACCAAAAAATACCATTTGGGTGCATGGCAGGACTCAGAAGGGAAGGAGTGATTTTTGGATTTTGCGGCTCAGATTCTGGTGGAATGAATGGTGGGTGCTATGTGGCATTAGCAAGACCCCCGAAGCACGGTGAAATTATGAACCTAATAATCCATAGATGTGTGGTATATTTTAAAACACTCCTTTATACATAGGCCGGGTTTGTCGGGGCAAGTGTCACACTGGAAAATAGTTTGCTTTCTTATTCCCTTTTTATAGCTAACTTTGCACCTTTTTTGTGTCCTGCCCTTTTTTCCAGTGGAGGGGATTTCATCAGGAAAATGCTGCCCTGGTACAATACGGGGGCCAGTACTAGAAGTACTGGGGCCCTCTGCCTGCTGGTTCCCAAATATTAGGCCCTTTATGACTTCCTCTTGAAAGTGCATAAATGTCCCCCTCTGGCCGGTAGAACGGAATAGCACGTAAGCGTTATACAGTGCCATCTGGATGATATACACGGCCAGCTTCTTGTACCAGATTTTTGTTTTCCGCAGGGCACTGTACGGCTTCAGTACCTGATCTGAAAGATCCACTCCGCCCATGTACCTATTGTAATCCAGGATACAATTAGGTTTTGAGGTGTGGGTACTGGTACCTCGTACAGGGACGGAGGTGGTACTGTCTCCGTGAATTGTTGTCAGTATAAGGACATCCCTCTTGTCCTTATATTTGACCGACCAACAACATATTTTCGGTGCATATTCCCCTGCTTTCACCCCTTCTCATTACTTGGGCAATGTGCGTTTTTGGGAGGCCTCTTTGGTTCTTGCGCACAGTACCGCAAGCTGCTGTACCTCTTGAACCAAGGGCCTTAAACAGGGGGATGCTAGTGTAAAAGTTATCCACATAGAGGTGATAACCTTTATCCAGGAAGGGGTGCACTAAATCCCAGACAATTTTTCCACTAACACCTACGAGGGAGGGGGGGCATTCTGGCGGTTCAATTCTTGAATCCTTCCCTTCATATACCCTAAACATGTGGGTGTACCCTGAGGTTCTTTCACACAGCTTATACATTTTTATGCCATACCTTGCCCTCTTACTGGGAAGGTACTGGCGGAATTTAACCCTTCCTTTAAAATGTATAAGGGACTCGTCAATACAATCAAATTTTTCAGGGATGTACATCTCTGCAAATTTGGCACTGAAATGATCAATGACCGGCCTGACTTTGAATAGCCGGTCAAAGGTGGGATCATCTCTGGGTGGGCACTGTGCATTATCGTTGTAATGCAAAAATTTAAGGATCATCTCAAAACGAGCCCGAGTCATGGCCATACGGTAAAATGGGGTGCTGTACAGAACATCTGTACTCCAATATTGCCTAATTTCTGGCTTTTTTACTATGCCCATATGAAACACCAGACCCCAAAACGTCATCATCTCTACTGCATGTACAGGGGTCCACCTAGCAAATGATGACGTGGGGTTTTGAGCAATAAACTGCTGGGCATATAAATTAGTTTGGTCCACCATTAAATTTATAAAATCATCAGAGAAAAATAATTTGAAAAAAAGTCAATTTCTCTGAGACCTGTGGAATCAAATTGGATTCCTGGCATGGCCAAAAACTCAGGAACCTGGGGCTCAAAATTGTCTGGTGGTGGGGTCCATACGAGATCAATTATTGGGGGGGGGGTCTCAGCTGCTCTACGGGGGCGTCTTTGAGGGGGTCCCTCATCACCAGAGGAGGAAGAGGAGCTTAAGACGAATCCTTCAAATTCCCCGCTTGCCTCACTGGCTGTGTCAGAGTCAGAGGCAAGCATGGCATATGCCTCCTCCGCTGAATACATTCTTCTGGATGACATTTGGGATGACATTTGGGATGCCATTTTTATTTTTGTGTTACTGGTAGTGAAATGTTTCAACACGTGTATAGTGTAGGGGGGGGAGGTACAAACTTTATTTCAACCCGGGGGGTATGTAGTGTGTAGTGTGTATGTAGTGCAGAAAAAAAAAATACTTTATACAATAAAAAAAAAAAAAAAAATGTAAGGGGTTAAAAAAAAATAGATCAACCCTGTGCCGAAAAAGCTGATCAGTGATGTACGTCACTGATCAGTGCACAGTGGCCACAGGACACCCACAAAATCAGTGTGTGTAAAAAAAAAATTAAAAAAAGACCCCACAGCACCCTCAAAAAAAAAAAAGGTGATCAGTGATGCGACACTGATTACCAGTGAGGGGCAGCAGGTGCACAACCTTTGGTGCAACTGACAGTGCAACTGGCAGCAACTGACAGGTATATATAAAAAAAAAAAAAACTCTGCACCCCCAAAAAGTTGCTGATCACCTCAGATATAGTGATCAGCACAAAAGGCGGGGGCAGCAGACACAAAATATAGCACTCTCTATCACTATCTCTCTCTATCTCTCACTATCTATCACTCTATGACACTGCAGCAGCAGCACTGACAGTTATATATATGAAAAATAACCCCTGCACCCCCAAAAAGTTGCTGGGGGTGCACAAAAGGGGGGCAGCAGACACAAAATATAGCAGTCTCTATCACTCTCTGTCACTATCTCTCTCTATCTCTCACTATCTATCACTCTATGACACTGCAGCAGCAGCACTGACAGGTATATATATATAAAAAAAAAAAACTGCGCCCCCAAAAAGTTGCTGATCAGTTAATTTATACTGATCAGCACAAAAGGGGGGGCAGCAGTCAGTTATATAAAAAATATATAGCACAATCTGTCACTATCTCTCTATCTCTCTCTATCTCTCTCTATCTCTCTATCTATAACTCGATGACACTGCAGCAGCACAACACAGCACAACACAGCACAGGAAGTCACAAGAAGTAGCAAGATCCAGGCAGTGATCAGGTAAGTATTTTGCAAGGTTCAGGTCAGTATACTGCGGCAGCTAGGCACGGTGACCGCACTGCACGCAATTCCAGACCGGAATGGCGTCTGCAGTGCAGTCACCGTTAGTTTAAACCCCCCTCCATGGCTGTGATTGGTTCGTCGGTCCGACGAACCAATCACGGCCTTTGGGGGCGGGCGGGGTGAGGTGGGGTGACACCAGTGTCACCCTAACACCCCGCGGTGATTGGTTCTGTACTTTACAGCACCAATCACCTCCGATCCCTGTGTCACCGGCGAACGTTATTCGCCGGTGACACAGAAAACGCTGTGAATGGCTGTTCACACTGAACAGCCAATCACAGCGATCGCCGACGGGGGGGCGGCATCGCAGCCCCCCCTGGGCATGCAGGGACATGTCTGCTGTCAGGGACAGCAGACATGTTTAAACTGTCACCGCGTCTAAATGGCATGACGTACATTTATGCCATGTGTCGGGAAGTACTTCCCGACCATGACGTAAATGTACGTCAAATGTCGGGAAGGGGTTAATAAATGTCAGGATGTATCACATCTAATACTTAATACATTCTGCCGACAATGTGCCCACCAAATGATATATATTTCTTCACTTGGTGCTCAAGTAAAATGGCGGGAGCGTGCATCCGACCGATAGTGTACGATTTTAGACCGATTATCCGTGTTTCCTGTGCGATTGGCAACCCCCCCCCCCCCCTTTTCTTGCCTGCCAGGATATACTATTGGTATACATTATATCAGTGGTTCCCAAACTGTGTGCTGTGGCACCCTGGGGTGCCTTGGGGGACTTGCAGTGCCCTGGATTGGTGATTCATGATCAAATTTAAGTTGTTTATGGCCAAAGTAATATCCAAATTGTGGACAAACAACGGTGAATCCTGATAATTACCACATAACTGACCCTAAGGATGAGCTATAAACACAATTTTATTAACTTAAAATTTTTTTCTGACTTTGTTTATGATAAACTTTTGGTCTATGGGTGCCATAAAAAACTTTTGGTTCTTGTGTAGTTTCACGGCACCAGCATGGCCGTGCGTCTGAGTCCCCTTGCGGACCACGCTACGCTCACCACCCTATCTAAAATCAACTCCATGCCAACGTGGATAGTGGGGGTATGAACTATCCACGTTGGCATGGAGTTTAGTTTATTTTAGAAAGTTTGGCGAGTGCAGAACCCAGCAGTAGCGCGTGGCCATGCTGGCGCAAGTACCAAACTTTCTGATACTCAGGGGTGCGGTGATTCCACAAAGTTTGGAAACCCCTGCATTATATGATTGCCTGTCTGCATACAAGGATGGACCACACAATATCAAGAAATTACAATATCGCATATAAAAATTAACGGTACTTGTGTAGTTTCACGGCGCCATCTGAGTCCCCTTGCGGGGCTCGCTTCACTCGCCCACGCTGCGGGCTCGGTGGCTCGCTACGCTATTTAAAATCAACTCCATGCCAACATGGATAGTGGGGGTATGAACAATCCATGTTGGCATGGAGTTAAGTTACTTTTTTAACATAGTTTGTGGTGAGCGTAGAACCCGGAAGTAGCACGGCGCCATGCTGGCGCCGTGAAACTACACAAGTACCAAATTAACTACTAAAGAAAGGGTCTGGAGTAAAGTTAGCTGCAGCCCTTTTCCCATAAGCATTTTTTGTGAATTAAAAGGCTACCTTTTACATGTATATTGCCACCCATTACTTTCCAGCAAAATACTTACTTGTGTTTAAGGACAAACTTGACATTTTTGTAAGCAAAGGCCACAAGGTAAGTGCTGACCAGAGTCATCACACTGTACAGAACCGCAGACTGCACCAGATCCATGTGCCATATCCTCCAGAATAGCCCTGTAGGAGAAATAAATGTGCACGCTGTTACATTTGCAAGAATGGAGAATATATATATATATATATATATATATATATATATATATATATATATATATATATATATATATATATATATATATATATATATATATATATATAGATAGATTTCTTTCTTTCTATGTAAATTAACATTAAGTCCAGAAGTGAAAGCCTTCATATATTCAAGACCTGTACAAATGTCAGAGCTGTAAAAAGGTGTAACAAACAATCTGCAGTATACAAGGGCTACCAAGAGCAACGACTAGGGATAATATAAATAAATATTTTACACAGCCCAAATGACACACATGCAGTGTAATACCAGCCCTATGTCCTTTGCAATATAATTGCAGTAGAATTAATGTCACCAATGTTGAAGGCTGGGGCTCACAGTTTGCTGCCAGGGGAACCACAAAAAGCTTATGGGCGGGATGTATTAAAATACATCGCCGCCCATCGCGGCCCCCCCGCCGCCGCATATGTACTAACATATGCGGCTGGCATCGCGATGCGGTGACGGAGGCCCCCCGCGATACCTGGAATGTGGTGTGCGGAGGTCTCCGTCACCTCTCTGCCCCCTTCTGCATCCCTCACGCCGGGGACAGCTATGCAAGCTGTCCCCGGCGCCTCTTCCTCCCCCCTGCAGCCGGAAGGACGTCCGGCTGCGTCACTAGGGGGAGGAAGGTGTTACCTTCCGGAGGACCTGGACCAGGTAAGAGAGGGAGGGGGAGAGGGGGGTCGGCGGGTTTTTCGGCAGAGGCGTCGGGCGGCGAAAAGAAGCCCATAGGCTTCTATAGGGTATCGCCACCCAAAGGTGGCGATACCCTACACTGCGGTGACGGTGCGGTCGGGTAATAGTACATAGGAAAATGCGGTAAAACGGGGGTTTTACCGCATTTTCCCTTTAGTACATCTCGCCCTAAATGTAGACTCTGATGATATCGGTCACAGGGGTATAGACTGCACACAAGTGTCAGATGGTGATGCCAGCTTAGCAGTGTGTTTCCTACATGCTGTACAGTAGCTTCCATTATGTGCCAGCCTCTATGGTGATCGGGGTTTGCGCTGCCCCAATTACACCTCCTTTATGGCTCCATGTCATGTAGAAGATTCTCCCTGCAGTAGGGCACATTACACAGCAGGGCAGCCTTGTATGTGTGTACACACTATGCGATGGATGTATATGGGGGCGATCTAGCTGCTACCATGGGGGCTCTGCCTGCCTGTACGAGGACTCTGCCACGTCTACGAATGAATGGGCTGCACCCGGGTCATACTCACAGATAGGGATGGCGGACACGATGAACGCGTTGCCGAAGAAGAGTGCGGAGGATTTGGCGGAGAGGTTGCGGCTGAAGTCCTGCAGAAGGAGATCCTCCTCGGACTGCTGCTTGCTGCCGCCTTTAGGAGCCATGGTTGAAGGGAAGGAGAGTGGAAGCGACACGTCTCACACTGACGGACCTCCGCGGCTTCCGGCGCTGCACTGCTGCTACTGATTCGTCAGCGCTGCGAGAGCGGAAGCTGATGGGCGGCGCGCGTGAGAGACACATACACACAGCCGCGAGGGTATAGGCGTGGCAACGGAAAGTACCGCCCAGACTGCTGCGAGGCTGGTAGGAGGTGTCTGCAACTGAAAACGCCCCCTGTATAAATGTTTCACTTGATTATTATTACTGTCTGTGCCGCGCTGTGTGGTTTATCAAGCCACACATTGCAACTGCGACACCTTCTAAAGTTGTGCTGCTGTCCGTATCGCTAACTGCAGGAACGCTCAGCGCTACTTGTGCTCACCATTCACCCCCCCATACCCCGGCTATCGGCGCCCTATCCTGATCATAGCAGAGCCGGTAATGACAGGGGCGCATAGCATTTGTCTTTTACTTTCACGTAAAGCAGGCATGTCCAAACTGGCCCTCCAGCTGTTTTGAAACTACACATCACAGCATGCCATGCAATAAAATTGGCATTCCCTAATAGCAAAATTGTGGCAAGGCATGATGGGATCTGTAGTTTCACAACAGCTAGAGGGCCAAACTTTTGACATGCCTGACGTAAAGTAACTGCTTCATCTGTTAAAGTAACTGCTTCATCTGTTAAACTCAGTGGTAACTGAATAACCCTCCCACACACACAATGGAGCAGGGTCACCTGATGTCCACGCACCCTGCAGCAGCGGGATTCTGTGGTGGAGGGGGTCATGGTCTCTGTGGAATACTTTTGCCATCAATAAGAGAGAACCAGATGGTTTCCCTACATCGGAGGCACAGCATAGCCGAATAGTTTTTTTTTTTTGGCCAAGGTGCAGCCAGGGACATAGAGCCTAGCTCTGCCCCCGACACCTGTGAAGCACCTCCCCCAGGTTCTGATTGGCCCATATGCCAGTTAGCTAAAGAAGAAACCATCGATGGCAGCTATCCCCATCATCATGTGGTGGGGAGGATCAAGGTCCAAACATGGCAGCCCAAATTGACCCTCACTTCGCTCTCCTTGCTTTGGACTAGGGATGGCCATCGTTGCCTTTGCAATCGATGGTTGCCATCGATTGAAAAAGTGCAACTGACCATCAATAGTGTATAAATATTCAATGGACGACCAACGATGTTTTTATATATCGATGGTCATCCATTTTCTTTGATTGATTGGCCTGTAAGCCAATCAAAATGTGGGGGCAGGGCTTCGCGGGTGCCGGGGGCGGAGCTATGCTCCGTGTCCCGACACCTTGGGGAAAAAGCAAAAACAAAACTTCGTTTTAAGCTTGACATCAATGGTGGGAAACCATCTGGTTCTCCCCCATCAATGGCAAAACTATTTGACATCGGCCATAAACCATCAATGATTTCTAATCATAGATGGTCGATGGCCATCCCTACTTTGGACACAGTTACTAAAGGCAATAGGTAGTGGCATAGATAGTGACAGTGAGGGGCCACCGTCCTTGTTCCTCATCATGGGCATGAAGGTCCTTTCTCTGACTAGGATTTGGCAGCTATCTTATGCCAGAAGTTCCCAAACTGAAAAAAACTAAAAATACATTTGGTAGTTCTGTGCCATCAACTAAGCCTTGGATGGAAATAAAATGGACGGAGATAAAGGGGCTGATTCAGACCGGCATGCTAGGCTCCCTGTGTTTGGAGCCTAGTGAGCAGGTTAAAGCGAATGCAGGCCCCCGTGCCGACCGAATCCCTTTGCAGGGCTGCGAACGGTTCGCAAGTGCCCACACAGAACCATCTGACTATCATTAGATGGTTAGTCACATCTAATGATTTCTCCTCCTCTGCTCGGTGCGGCTGGGTGACCCAGGAATCAAGCAGCGGCTTTGTATAGTTATGCAAAATCAGGGCAGCCGCCGTCGTGATCCGCCCACCCCGAGCAGGCTGGGAACCCCTATGTTCGCTGGGGCCCACCCAGCGTTTCTATGGGCGCACCCACCGTTTTTGTGGACACCCCCATGAAACATTAGGGTTCACCCAGGAAAGCCCCCTGCCCGGCACTCAGGCTGGCAGCACCTCGGCAAATGTTGGCGTCGAACTTACATTACTGTTGATCTAGACAGCTTCGATCCTAACCATTGGCTTCTGATGTTCATCCTTAGTAGGAGCTTTTACTCCCTCTTGTTGAAGCTGCATCAGGTTCTGGAAGTCTAAAGGCCCATACACACTAGAAGATTATCTATCTTTAACAATATTGACATCTTCCGGACATAAAGATCAATCTTCCAATATTGCTCATGCACCCATCTTTCAGTGTGGATGCACAATATCTTTCATGATCAGCTCAAGCGAAATTGTTCACCAATATCTTTTGTCTTTCATATCTTCTAGTGTATATGACCAATTTGTCTGTAGGACCTATTTGTGTCTGTTTTCCATGTTTAGGAGCAAATGGTTAATTGTCATTTGCTCCCAAAAATTTCCAGATTTTCATTCCAAGCAGCCAGATTGGAAATATAATTTTCTAGTGTGTATGGTCCTTGACACCAAGGAAGACATCTAGGTTTCTTTTCACACATATTCTTGCTTATTATGCAGTTATGTATTAGTACAGGTTAATTGTTATTGCACATGAATAGGTATTTTCACCTTTCTATTTGTGCATTTTAACCCAGCATTGCATTTATGCATGAGCATTCTGAATTATAGTAACCTTGGTCCATATACAGAGATGTATGCGAATCTGGGCGGGATCTTACCACCTAGGATCGCATTGCAATAGGTGATCCTAACAGCTAATGTATGTCTGGGCAGATGCAGGGACAGGGGCTATGAAAGGATCTGCCGGCATCTGCCGGGGGACTGCGCATGCACAGTTAACGCTGACCACCGTCCGACCACACTGCTGCAGGATATTGCCCATGGGCTGCAATGGCATACCCCCATCTCAGAATGCTGATAGCTGCAAGACCCAATGGGCCTTATTCTAGTTCACTCTTTCTGACAAAATCCTTCTTAGATGCATAAAACCATGTGCACTGCAGGGGGGCAGATGTAAAATGTGCAGAGAGAATTAGATTTGGGTAAGTTATTTAGTTTCTGTGCAGGGTAAATACTGGCTGCTTTATTTTTACACTGCAATATAGATCTCACTTTGAAGTAAAACCCCACCCAAATCTAATTCTCTCTGCACATTTTACATCTCCCCCCCCCCCCCCCTGCAGTGCACATGGTTTTGTCCATCTAAGAAGGATTTTGTCAGAAAGAGTGAACTAGAATAAGGCCCTATAGCCAAAATGCTTTGCATTCTGGATATTGGTACATCGGGCAGCATCGCTTCCCCCATAGAAACCTGTGGGGATGCCTCTGCAGGAGGGACAGGAGGGATCACACAAGGTATCGGAGATTCCTGCTGCGGTCCCTTCTACATACATGCAAGCGGTACTTAATATTTTCAGCTATCCCCCAAATGCAGGTGTTTTAGCTGCAAAATATGAAATGATAAATGATCTCCTTTCACAAGTTCACTGGCAGTGCCCTGGACTCAAAGACTTTCTGACAGGCTGTAGCCATTTTGGGGTAGAACAAGGGACAATGTTATGTTCTACTACCCTTTCCTGATAGGCTGATGTCACTGCTTCATACTCTTTTCTTGACAGGCTGTTGGCACTGTCTCCTACTCCTTTCCTGAGAGGCTGATGTCACGGTCTCCTACTCCTTTCCTGAGAGGCTGAAGTCACGGTCTCCTACTCCTTTCCTGAGAGGCTGATGTCACAGTCTCCTACTCCTTTCCTGAGAGGCTGATGTCACGGTCTCCTACTCCTTTCATGAGAGGCTGATTTCATGGTCTCTTTTCTGCCAGGCTGATACCTCAGACTCATGCCCCTTTCCTGACAGGCTGGTGTCACAGCCTTGAAACCCGTTTCCTGACAGGCTTATGTCATGGTCTTGTGCTCCTTTTCTAACAAGGTGATGTCATGGTCTTGTGCCCCTTTCCTAACAAGCTGATGTCATGGTCTAGTTCCCCTTTTTTGACAGGCTGAATTCATAAGGAGGGCAACAAATTAACTATAGGCAGAGCCACCAAAAAATTAGGTGCGATTGCATTATCACTATACATGGAGACATTAGTAATAGACTAGCCTAAAGCACATGGGGTGTGTAGTTCAACAATAGCTGGATGGCTGCATGTTGAATACCCCTGCAGAACTAGACTGTCTCATTATTCATTTCCAAATCTTTAAACTTCACCCCCACATGGCACTGGCCACACCCACATGTGTCATAGCCCGTATTCCTTTTCAGTATAAGCTCCTGGACATTTTCAGCCCCACGTACCTTTGACCATTATGGGGCTTACACACGTAACTATGTCAGGATGACATCAAAATCCAGACCACCGGTACTACGACAGGGGGGAAGCGCAAAAAAAGCCACTTGCTTGGCTTGGCTGTGAACCCCCATGAGGGTGAATAGCCCCTGTCAGTCAGGAACCGGTGCCTGTATACTAACTGGCGGAATCCCAACTGTTGGGCCGTCATCCGGAACCCTGCGGAAACCCAGGCATAGTGCACTGAATAATCAACACTATCTGCATATTATAAGCTCCTGTGTGTCGGGGGCACTGAAATGTAAGATTTTCTGGGAGAACGAGGACCTGAATATACAGCTTGTGTTAAGGAATTGTGTCAATTCCGATGGCTCAGGTCAAGAAATTAGATGAAAAGTGTAAAATTGCTTGTGTTTCAGCTCCAAATCCAAACTGATGCACGGTTGCGTGCCCAGCATATCGGAGCCGGAGATTGCAAGGGCTGCATTCAAGATTTATCAGATCTGCAGCCCTTACTAGGATCACATACAATCAGTGCCGGTGCAAGGCACCGGAGCGCCCCAGGCCCCCCAGCCGCTGTACAGGAGAGGGGGGGGGGTGCTGGTACCGGCGCTCTGGGGGGACGACGACGACGCTGCGGTGCTCACCCGCCGCGTCATTACCCTGGGAATCGGGGGTGGCGGGGGGAATAGGAAGTGCCACTCACATCTGCGGCTGCGCTGGTTCCTTCTTCTGCGGCTGGTGGGGAGACCAGTCTCTAGTCCAGGGGTTCCCAATCTTTTTTGAATCAGGGCACCCTACAGTTTCAGAACTTTTTTCACGGCACCCCTTGGCCAAACAAAATGTAATTAGATTGGGTATATATTCGATTCTTGGGGTTAGTTATGTGGTAAAGGGCAGGATTTGCTTCTGTTTGTACACATTTTATGATTGGCAGGCACCAGCACTGGTTTTGCTCATAAATAACTAACCATTAATAATTTGAGTTAGTCCTGGACCCCCAACCCAAGGCACCCCTGCATGTGTCCCGAGGCACCCCAGGGAGCCACGGCACACAGTTTGGGAACCTCTGCTCTAGTCCCTGCTGCAGCCGCTGACTGCCTAGCGCTGCTGCCACGGAGGCACTGTTCCCCGCTGACGCCAATGGTGAGGGGCGGGCGGCAGCTGGGACCAGTGTCTCACCACCAGCGGTAGCAGCGCTAGGCAGCCATCGCCAGCAGCAGGGACCAGGGACGGTTTTTAGAATGGTGCTGGGAAACTAGAGAGAGCTATTCCCAGCACCTGCTGCTGCCACAACTATATTTGATTCAAATGTTGGGCTGAAGAGGCGCCCTCCAGTGGCCACCGCCCTAGGCAGCTGCCTAAAGCTGCCTAGTGGTAGCACCGGCCCTGCATACAATATATTGTATGCAAAAGGACTGCGTATGGTATATGGCATCTGATCCAGCCGCCGGGTCACTTGCCGGGGTATCACATGCGATACCTCGACCCAGTGTAAGTGTGCTTGTACAGCAATCAAACTTGTGCTGGTCTAATAACAGGGCGGAAAAAATCCATTTCTTTAATCCACACAATTTTTGTAACCTTATATTACCCAAAATTAAAATAAAAGAATGAATGCACAACTACCATAGGTAAGAGAAATATGTACATGTAGTACTGATTTGGAAGTTACATGACCACACTCCACATGGCCTGGATTTAGGCACAGATTGGATTGTAATGTAACAATGACTAATGGTAGTTGGGGAAGTAATTTTTGCAGTGATTTCCCAGATCAGTGTATGTATTATCTGTTTGATGTATGATATCTAAATTGTATCTAAAGCAAACAGTAGAGGGATTTCTGTCTACCGTATATATTATCCAAACTCACAGGAATAACCACAGTATTTCTTGTTCATATATTAATCTAGTGAATACACCCATAAGCGAGCAAACAGAAACAGGGGCTCATAGCCTAATAAGCACCAAAGAGATGGAGAATTTGGTAAGTCATTTTTGTAACGGATTATTATTTTATAGTAAATTATAGTTTTCTATCAGCCTTTATCACCTCATTGTTGGGGAGGTTCATCAAAGCTTGAAGAGAGATAAAGTGGAAGAAGATAAAATATTAACCAGTCAGCTTCTAACTTTAATTTTAATGGATGTGTTGGAAAAATGACAGGAGCTGATTGGTTGGTACTTTATCTCTTTTCAGTTTATCTCTCCCCAAGCTTTGATAAATCTCCAGTATGTATTAACCTATAACAGGCAGTGTAACCCCTAAGTACAGGCATATCAGCACTGGTACTCTGTAGGCATACTACCAGCAGCATTCATAAGTTTTAAGTGCCATACACACTAGATTATAAAGTAAGAGATATTGGGGGTTATTCAGGTTGATTCGCAAGGCTGCGAATTCGCAGCCTTGCGAGTCCACCAAACCCCGCCCGGCGAACGACCGCCCCCCTGCCGCCCCCTCAAAGTGCGGCTTCGCCCGAACAGCTGCGAATGGATGTTTTGCATAAACATCCATTCGCATGTCTCGGGTAACCGCCCACATCTTTCGATGGTCACCGACCATCGAATGATGTTTAGAGTGCACGCATATATAAGTGACTTTTCAGTTGCGTACATTTGCGTGCACACTGGCGTGGATACGGCCGGGCAGCTGAAATCCGGTGATGTCAGCCACCCGCCCCCCACACCCGCGTCACTGCCTCATTTCCATGAGAACGCCCAGCGTTCTCATGGGAACACCCATAGAACGCTGGGCGTTCCCATAAGGTTAATGGGGCAGCCCGGCACCCCCCGCCCATCTCCGCCCCCCCCCCCACGCCGGCATGGGTGCGTGGGTGCACTCACCATACGCCTGCACATGCGCAGATACCCGCCTGCGTATGCGCAGGCGCACAACATCGGTACTGCGTGCGAATACACGCAGTACCGAACGGATCTGAATCAGGCCCATTGTTCAGAAGGGCCTTTCTGGGTGGTATCTTTTACTTTCCCCGTTAGTGTGTACAATCAACATAATTAACTATGCATATTAGTGTGATCATTGCCTCTCACCTATTTACTACAGATGAGGGACTATCTATTTAAGGAGGGCCATGCTGCAGCTGGTCCCCACTTCCCCCTCCCACTGTTGCTCACCCCCCACTGGCAACAGCAAGTGTGTTGGCACTTGCTGTGCCGGGTTGCCACTGTCTCCAATATCGCTGTGTATGCACATCACCTAGGGGGTTATTCTAGTCACTCTCAAAGGCACAATTACTCTCTTATGGACAAAACCATGGCCTTTATTCTGATTGAGTCGGATGGCTCCGAATGCGGACGGACAGCCGATGGTTGGTGTTTGCGCATGTGCAGAGGCGTATCTGCACCTGTGCGAACGCCTCACACGTCCGAACACGGCGTGAGATCCGTGCAGAAAATGATCGCCCTTAGTGTGTACCCGGAATTACTCCTATCAGTGCTATTGTGCCTGGAATGAGTCATTACCACTGCTTGGTATGTACATACTATAGTGTGTATTATTATTATTATTATATGGTCGCTGAGCGACCATATTGCCCGCGATGGGAGTGTGCACTGGCGATATATCGCTGGGTGCGCGCTCCCGCTTTCTCCCCTGTAGTGATCGCTGGTTGCAGAAACACGCTCCTGCGACCAGCTGATTTCCACTGCCGGGCTCCCCCGGCAGTTTCTTTTTAATTAGCGACCATCTCTGGTCGCTGATGCAAACGACACTGAGCGATATATCGCTCGGCGATATATCCCCCGTGTGTACGGGGCTTTACTATTCATCATGTATCTTTTGGTAAAGCTATTCAGCATGGATCGCAGGAAGATCCCAGGCGGCTCAAGGGGGATTGGATGACCATACACTGCTGCGATACAGCGCAGTAGTGTATGGACACCATTAGCCCACACCCTTCTGTGGAAGTACTAGAACAATCGGTGTTGAAGCTGGAATGCTGCGCAGTGATGTCATCAAGTACTCCCAAATTGCACAGATTTTGGAACTGCACCTAATAGACTAAAGCTACAGTTTTTGTAGCGGAGTGAATTATTTTGGGCTTGGTCAGACTCATCCCACAATCAAAAATGTTTAAGATATGTGCTTGCCATGATTAGGAGAGGAGATTGAGGTATCAGTGGTCAATAGCTTTGTTATTTGGGAGCACTGTGCGATGACAACACTGGGAAGCATTCTAGCTACAAGAAGAAATACTAAATTACCTGAATGATAATAAAGAATTCCAATTTACCTATAGTAAAACAATAAATAACCGATTACTGTTTTATCTAAAAAAAATCTAATTTGTCCATTATTCCTCCACAGAGCGGCGGCTCCCCTACTAAATACCAGGAGTCGTCTCACGTAATGCCTGATGTTAATGCCACACCGGATGCTCAGAATGCTGAAAAAGCGGAAGAGCCTGCCAATGCCCCTAGCCATCCAGTAAGTGAGGGACAGCAACTACTTACTGCAATACAGGGCTACTGGTATTACATGAAAGCCTATGAAGAGCAAAAGCACTTGCATCTATCCCAAGCCATAGAGAGAGGCTTTGCTACCATATCGTCTGAGATGCAGAGGATGAACAGAAAAATGTCCATGATAGCAAACAACATAGAGGGCTGTTCATACACCATGAAATTCTATGCAACACAACAGCTGTCACTCCAGGAAGAAATGCTGAGCATGCTTAGTAAGACCAACACTCTACTGAAAACTGCAGTTAGCCACTTAGCACAGATCTCAGAAAAACAAAGTGATTGCCATCTAAACCCGTGTAATGCCACCCAAGACCATTGTCTGGAATTGCAAAGAAAGCACAAGAGTATCCCCCAAGATGCTGCAGCCATGCATACCTGCCAAGACAGCACTAGTGCAGCACACACTTCCATCCAGCAGCGCCGGAGTGGGAATAGCGACCCCCCCAGTTGGTCACACCCCCTAACAACTAGGCCAGCTGGGGCGCTTAGCTGCTCTGATGCCAGAAAGGATTCTGATGTGAAAATCAAATCAGACCAGTCTGATAAGGAGTGCAGGAAGAGGCATCGCAGTGACAGCATGCATAGCCCCGATGATTATAGTTCAAGTCAATGTAGAAAACTGAAAATATAAATAAACCTTTCTTTTTTATGTTTTATAATGTGCATTGTGTGATTTAATAGAAATGATGCTTTTATTATGCTGGTAGTTGTATTCACTTTGTATTAGAGATATACACGCTTTGGACAAACTCAAACTGTTGTCCATTAGTGGTTGTCAGTACAATTAAGTAATCACTGTTTATTCT
>NC_139219.1:254620138-254842638 GCF_055691185.1 Crinia signifera | reverse complement strand
TGTATTTTTATTAGGCTGTTCATTAAGGTAGACAATTGAGGTAATAGAAAACAATAATTGATTAACAATTAGAATAATTCATTTAATTGCCTTAATCATAGTTGAAAGGCTAGATTAGCAGGGCCATATATGTGAAGGGTATGCCAGCGTGCACGGACATACGCTCACTCTCACGATCGGTGACAATCGCTGAGTTTTCCATTGAAAACAGGGGAGACCCGTCCGTGCACGGTGGCGTACGCTCAGATAGCCGCAAGATGTCGGTGGGAAAACAGCCGAGAGATGTCCGTAAACAGTGGCGTACGCTCTGTTGTATGCCAGTTATCGGTGTCTACGAGGAGATCCGTCCGTGTGCGGTGGCGTACGCACAAGTGTACGCCACTCCCCATTGTCGGTGTTTGTGACCGTCCGTATGCGGATGTTTTGTGGGTGGACTTACGCTCACCATCCGCGTACGGGAAACGTACGGTGATACGGACCGTACGTACGTTTGGCCGACCGGACCAGAATAAGGCCCTTTGTGTGTAAATAAAACAATTAGTTCCTTCTAATGGAATCATAGAGTATTGGGGTATTGGCGAATTCAGGCCAATTTCTAAGCAATTTGACTAGATCTCGTAGAAATTTCAAGCATGCTTGAAATATCTAGTCATCGCCCATTGTCACGAGGTGGGTGTGTGGACTGGAGTGGTCAGATGGTGGATGTTGGGTGATCCAATGATGGTGTGAATGAATGATGTACTGGAGTAGTGAATGACATGAGCAGATGACACGGAGTGACAGGAACTTGGCTAAACAAAACCCTTGGGATAACTGGAAACTTAGAGTAGGGTAATTGAATAGCAACTAGAATGAAGAAATAACTTAAATAGGCCGACTTGGTGAATGAATACATGATCTGGAAGATTAACCAGACTGAATGAACCAGGGGTTGGAGAATGAGGAAACAGTTGACTTGATCTGGAGGATATACCAGTGAACAAACCGGAGGTGCGTACTGAAGAAACTAAGTGGTAAAGGCTGAAGAATACTGTATACTGGAGACTGAACAGGAACTGGACCAGAGCTGAAGACACAGTCAGAGTAACTGGTAGCATCAGGTAGCAGTTAGAAGGTTGCAGAGTGACACAGTAACTGGTAGCGTCAGGTCAGTAGCTTGGAAGGTGCTCAGTGGCAAGTAGCTGAAGAAGTAAGTAACAGCAATGAAGCATGCTAATGAGGAATACTGGATGACACGGTGGATGTAACTTCAATCAAGATGAAATGCAGACAACAGCAACAAAAGTCCAGGCTCAAATGTCAGTTAGCAACATTGCTAAGAGCAACTTCCTAGACCAGGAGCGAAATCTTTAAACCCCTTGCTGTGTACTGATTGGACGACTAGCCAGGCGGCAACTGTAATAACAGGAATGGACTTTGAATGGAATAATCAGTGCATAACAGGAGAGCTTGCATGACTTCACCAAACAGGCAACCAAGTAGTTAATGGCTGATCAGAACACAGCGCTGTGTGCTGAGCGATCTGTGCTGAGCAATCAGAGTGATTCAGGGTTGCTCAGCACAAAGCTCAACTCGCCCCATGTGTTTGGGACCAGAAGCATTTTGGATATTGGATTAGTTCATATAATAGTTTGATTTCAAAGAGATATCTTGAAGACATGACCCATGTGTGAACACAAAATGCATTTATGTTGTATAAACACATCAAACACATGAATTTGAATGCTAAGCAATCATTTTCATGCACATATTTACTGAAAGTTACATATCATGTCCCCAGTAGTGCCAGTTACATATCATGTCTCCAGTAGTGCCAGTGACATATCACGTCCCCAGTAGTGCCAGTTACATATCATGTCTCCAGTAGTGCCAGTTACATATCATGTCCCCAGTAGTGCCAGTTACATATCATGTCCCCAGTAGTGCCAGTTACATATCATGTCCCCAGTAGTGCCAGTTACATATCATGTCTCCAGTAGTGCCAGTTACATATCATGTCCCCAGTGGTGCCAGATACAGATGTCCACAGTTCTGCCAGTTACATATCATGTCCCCAGTAGTGCCAGTTACAGATCATGTCCCCAGTAGTGCCAGTCACATATCATGTCCCCGGATGTGCCAGTTATAAATCATGTCCCCAGAAGTGCCAGTCACATATCATGTCCACAGAAGTGCCAGTCACATATCATGTCCCCAGAAGTGCCAGTCACATATCATGTCCCCAGTAGTGCCAGTTACATATCATGTCCCCAGTAGTTCCAGTTACAGATCATGTCCCCAGTAGTGCCAGTTACATATCATGTCCCCAGTAGTGCCAGTTACATATCATATCCCCAGTAGTGCCAGTTACATATCATGTCCCCAGTAGTGCCAGATACAGATGTCCCCAGTAGTGCCAGTTACATATCATGTCCCCAGTAGTGCCAGTTACAGATCATGTCCCCAGTAGTGCCAGTCACATATCATGTCCCCAGAAGTGCCATTCACATATCATGTCCCCAGAAATAACTAGGTACTGTATGTGACACACGTGTTCTCTCTATTGAGATCACATGCAGTGACAGATTGCTCAGCACACAGCGCTGTGTGCTGAGCGATCTGTGCTGAGCAATCAGAGCGTTTCAGGGTTGCTCAGCACAAAGCTCAACTCGCCCCATGTGTTTGGGACCAGAAGCATTTTGGATATTGGATTAGTTCATATAATAGTTTGATTTCAAAGAGATATCTTGAAGACATGACCCATGTGTGAACACAAAATGCATTTATGTTGTATAAACACATCAAACACATGAATTTGAATGCTAAGCAATCATTTTCATGCACATATTTACTGAAAGTTACATATCATGTCCCCAGTAGTGCCAGTTACATATCATGTCTCCAGTAGTGCCAGTGACATATCACGTCCCCAGTAGTGCCAGTCACATATCATGTCCCCAGAAGTGCCAGTCACATATCATGTCCCCAGTAGTGCCAGTTACATATCATGTCCCCAGTAGTGGCAGTTACAGATCATGTCCCCAGTAGTGCCAGTTACAGATCATGTACCCAGTAGTGCCAGTTACATATCATGTCCCCAGTAGTGCCAGTTACAGATCATGTCCCCAGTAGTGCCCGTTACATATCATGTCCCCAGTAGTGCCAGTTACATATCATGTGCCCAGTAGTGCCAGGTACAGATGTCCCCAGTAGTGCTAGGTACATATCATATACCCAAAAGTGCCAGTTACATATTATGTCCCCAGTAGTGCTTTTAGCAAAAAAAAAAGCCTCCAAGAAACAAAGTACAGTACATTGTGGAAACAATGGTTTTTCTGAATAATTTGGATAACAGATATCTGGATAAGGCATACTCAGCCTGTAATTGTCCTCTCTGGGTGAACTTATTTGTTCACTCGACTTCCACTATGCTGATAATACTAAAATCTACCCCTCATGTCCTGATCGTTCTCCTTCCATCCTAACTCATGTCTCCAACTGTCTCTCTGCTGTCTACTCTTGGATGACCCAGCGCTTTTTTAGACTTAAAATATCAAACACTAAGCTGACCTCTTCTGACCCTCCTGCATAAAACCTGACCATCTCTCATCCTAACCTGTTTATGCTCACTTCTCCCCCTTCTGTGTTACCCCTGTCTGTCTAACCCTCCCCTTTAGAATGTAAGCTCTCACGGGCAGGGCCCTGTCTCCTCATGTGCCTTTCTTAGAATATATAAACGTCTGCCACCCTGATGATTGCTTCAGTGTCCTGTCCCCTGATGCAACTATCCATATTTACCATATACTTGTCCTAAACTGTCTTAATAAATAAATCACAAAATCGACCCATTGTGACATCACAATCGACCCATTGTGACATCAAAAGAGACCCATTGGGACATCACAAGAGACCCATTGTGACATCACAATCGACCCATTGTGACATCACAATCGACCCATCGATTTTGTGATGTCACAATGGGTCGATTTTGTGATGTCACAATGGGTCGATTGTGATGTCACAATGGGTCGATTGTGATGTCACAATGGGTCGATTGTGATGTCACAATGGGTCGATTGTGATGTCACAGTGGGCCGATTTTGTGATGTCCCAATGGGTCGATTGTGATGTCACAGTGGGTCGATTTTGTGATGTCCCAATGGGTCTCTTGTGATGTCACAATGCGTCGATATTGTGATGTCACAATGGGTCTATTGTGATGCCGCAATGGGTCGATTTTGTGATGTCACAATGGGTCGATTGTGATGTCATAATGGGTCCATTTTGTGATGTCACAATGGGTCTCTTGTGATGTCACAATGGGTCGATTTTGTGATGTCACAATGGGTCTCTTGTGATGTCACAATGGATCGATTTTGTGATGTCACAATGGGTCGATTGTGATGTCACAATGGGTCGATTTTGTGATGTCACAATGGGTCGATTTTGTGATGTCACAATGGGTCCGTTTTGCTCAGTCTTAGGTCCTCTGCTTTTCTCAATCTATACCTCCTCACTTGGCAAACTAATCAGCTCCTTCGGATTTCAGTATCACTTATATGCAGATGATACTCAAATCTATCTATCAACCCCAGAGTTGTCACCAGTGGTTTTGGGCCGAGTCTCTGAATGTCTCTCTGCCATCTCATTTTGGATGTCTTCTCGCCAACTCAAACTCAATATTTCCAAAACAGAATTAGGTACTTCTGTAGTTTCACGGCGCCGCCGCGCGCACACTCTGGCTCAGAAACTTGGCAGACTGCCAGAGGCTCTGATTAACCGTGCGCGTGCCGCTCTAGCTCAGACAGAGTGTGCTCGCGACGCTCTAGCTGTACTGACAGCTACGTAAACAGCGTGGCGGCCGGGCAGCAGCAGCAGCGCGCTGCCCAGGCGCTGGCAGGTCACTGTGGTACTTGTAGTTCCACAGTGAAATAGGCAGCGCCTGGGCAGCGCTGACAACAGCGGGGGCAAGTGGACACACCCCGGGCACAACGCTGACGTGCCGGGGCTTGTAAAGTACTCACCCCGGCACAGCGCTGTATCCCCCATGTACACGCTAAATCCAATGGCTTGCAGCCTAGATCTAGGCGCTAATGCACCTGGATTCACACTCCCTGCAAGCCGCTAAGAAGGAGGGGGGCGCCTGGATTTAGGCGCAAAACCCTCTGAATCCAGGCGCCTTGCGAGCCGTTAAGAAGGAGGGGGGCGCCTGGATTTAGGCGCAAAACCCTCTGAATCCAGGCGCCTTGCGAGCCGCTAAGAAGGAGGGGGGCGCCTGGATTTAGGCGCAAAAGCCAGGCTCCCTGGGAGCCGCAAAGGTGGTTTAGCATCTAAATTTAGACGCTAAAGCGCCTGGATTTAGTTGGGTGGAGGGTACATCTAAATTTAGACGCAAAAGCATCTAAATTTAGCTGGGTTTAGGGGTACACTATTAAAGCCCGTCCACAGTGGCAGTAGTCGACGCAACAGCTGTCGACTGTGTAAATCCCACTATCCACGCCCACCCGAAGCGTGGCGAGCGCAGCGAGCCCCGCGAGGGGCGTCGGTACGCGTCCTACGACCTTTTCATACCCCCACTATCCACGTCGGCGTAAAGTTGAGAATAGAATAGTGTGGCGAGCGCAGCGAGCCACCGAGCCCGAAGCGTGGCGAGCGCAGCGAGCCCCGCGAGGGGACGCGGATACCTTCACAGGTAAACGCGTCCCCTCGCGGGCTTCACAGGTGTCCGCGTCGCCACGGACACCTGTGAAGCCCGCGAGGGGACGCGTTTACCTGTGAAGGTATCCGCGTCCCCTCGCCACGCTTCGGGCTCGGTGGCTCGCTGCGCTCGCCACACTATTCTATTCTCAACTCCACGCCGACGTGGATAGTGGGGGTATGAAAAGGTCGTAGGACGCGTACCGCCGCCCCTCGCGGGGCTCGCTGCGCTCGCCACGCTTCGGGTGGGCGTGGATAGTGGGGATGATTCAGGAACACATTCACACCTGCACACTCACACACCTGAGACAGTGAAGACGACATTTTCGGCAACTGTTCACTTTTTTTTTAGTTGAAATTCAAGTGAAATTTAACTTTTTTTTTGTTGAAATTCAACATAACTGTAGAATATAAATGATTCAATGACATGAAATAATCATAAACAATAAAAAGTCCAACAATAATTTAAAAGTCATGATTTAATCAGTAGAGCAGGAAGGAACTTCGGCGTCTACGTCACCGCCAGCATTTTCAGTTGACGGACCTGCTGTGTCGACATCATCGCCGGAAGGACCTACTGTGCCAACATCACCGCCAGCATTCTCTTTCTCGACCAGGGGGAGCAGGGTCAGAGCGTGCCAAATACGATGGAAGGGGTCCTGGGCGCCTAAACTCTGCCTCCACATAAATTCCTGAAGGTATGAATCGAGGTAATGGCGTGCGGTACCCCTCTGGCGTTTATTACGCCACTTGCAGCTGCCCCAGAGTCGCTCCACATTCTGGGTGTGCACCCCAGTGTCCGGGTTGACGAAGTGGTATTTGTGGTTCACCTTTCCGTGAACATAACCGGCCTGCTGGAGTTGCTGGGTATTGTACGCCCTCCAGCAGTCTGTGAAGACAGTAGTGCCCGGTTCCACATGGGCCTCGATGGCAGCCATCAGGGTGGCCGTATCCCGCCGCTCCACCGCAGTGATAAAGCACTGGCCGGACTCCCTAGATATTCCCCCGAATACCCACTGCTGGGGCAGGAGCCGTCCGACGTTGCTCTTTCTTTTTACATACAGGCTTTCGTCGACCTCGACGATCTGCCCCGGGCCTCCGATTCGCCGCTGAGGCTGTGCCAGCAGGTCCAGCGTGCAGGCCTCCCTCATTAGATTGCTGTATAGGACAGCAGTTTTTTGGCAGATGTTGAGCTGCTTGTCACAAAATTTCATGCTGGTCAGCTCTTCTGCCCAGCAATATACAAATCTGATCAGGGTCACGAAGGTGAGGTGAGATCCCCTGAACCATTGAGCTGACCTGACGCTGACTTTTTTTCTGCAGCTCCTAATGTGGCAGCGCCACATGCGCTCCTTTATGCTGAGCTTCATGGGGTGGCCATTGGGGCAGGTCATGGTCTGTGGCAGGAACTGGCGGGCCTGCAAGAAAGCCACAGCCTCCTCCTCCGTCTGTGGCAGGTTAAATAATGTCAGACGCTCCATTGCCATACAGAGACTTGCCAATGCCATTATTCACCTCAGCGTCTCGTACAGGGCTACAGCTGACTGACTGACTGACTACGTAAACAGCGTAGCGCGCGTCTAAGCCTGAAGTAGCGGGAGTGAGAATTGACACGCTAAAAGCCCAAAATAAGTTAGCGTCTACATTGGGGACACCCCCTGTGGTAGCGGTGTGCCGGGGTGTGCGATTTATAAGCCCCGTTTATCCCATTTTGTCTCCTTTTTACACTTCATTAATCACGTTACACTATAACACTGTAGCTAGAGCGGCACGCGAGCCTCTGGCAGGCTGCCAAGTTTCTGTTAATAACACTGTAGCTAGAGCGGCACGAGAGCCTCTGGCAGGCTGCCAAGTTACTGTTACTTCCGGCGCCGTGAAACTACAGAAGTACCCAGAATTACTTATATTCCCACCAACTAAGAACAGTTACCATCCTGATATCTCCATCACTGTTGACAACTCGACAATTTACCCTACCCCACAAGCTCATTGCTTAGGGGTCATCCTCGATTCTGACTTGTCCTTTCTTCCCCACATTCAATCCAAATCATGTTACATGCATCTAAAAAACATATCCAAAATACGACCGTACACAAGACACTACTAAATCTCTTATCCATGCACTCATTATATCCCGCATTGATTATTGAAATAGTCTCCTAACTGGTCTTCCCAAGAACAGACTCTCACCACTGCAATCCATTTTAAATGCTGCTGCTAGGCTGATCTTCCTTGCAAGACGCTCATCGTCTGCTGATCCGCTCTGCCAGTCCCTCCATTGGTTACCTGTGTTTTACTGTATTCATTATGAAACACTTCTACTCACATATAAAGCTATTAACCATACTGCACCAGCATATATCTCTGCACTTATCACAAAATATCTCCCATCTCGACCACTCCGCTCTGAACAAGATCTGCGTCTCTCTTCTGCACGGATCACTAGCTCCCATTCACTATTACAGGACTTTCATCGGGCTGCTCCCATCCTATGGAATGCAATTCTACGCACAATAAGACTCTCCACTAGCCTCCAAACTTTCAAGCGTTCCCTGAAAACACACCTCTTCAGGCAAGCCTATCATATTTAAGTTCTACACGCATAACCCTCTGAGGCACTTATGCATTATATAGCTTCCCTTCTGGACCTGAAACATGGTGGGACTGTTATGCTATTACTGGTGCCTGTCCTTGTGTTTCCCTCCTATATCCTTATAAATCTATAAGCTTGCAGCAGGGCCCTCCTACCTCCAAGTCTGTCTGTTGTTACCCAGTTTGTTTTATCACTGTCTACTATTGTAAAACGCAACGGAATCTGCTGCGCTATATAAGAAACTGTAAATAAATAAATAATACCAAAATAAATGTAAATGTCTAAAAATATGAAAATGGAAAGGGCAGATAAACATATTTTTTATTTATTTAATTAGAGATATGAAACTTACAAAAAATAAGAATGGATCCATAACAAATATAGAATAAAAGTAGAAGATACTGTATTTCTCATTAGCTCAAATTGATGCATTTCCTAGGCTTCTACCCGATTCCTCAGACTTTATCATATTCCGATACAGTAACTCTGCCTTTGACCCAGCATCCCTCACCTATAGCAATACTCATTTTGGTGCCCTGTGCCATCAAATGGATTGGTGCTCCCACCTAAAAAGGGGTGTGTTCTTGCTGGTCACACAATAGTGTCCCCAATTTAAATTATGCCACACGGTAGCACAACCTTATTCACATTATATGATCCCTTATTCACATTATGTCACACAGAAGTGTCCCTTATTCACGTTACGCTGCACAGTAGTACCCCTTTACCTGATACATTTCACTCCTCGCTGTAGTTCCCCTTATTCACTTTATGTCATGCAGCAGTATTCCTTTGCCTTATACACATTACTCCTCACAGTAGTGCCCCTTATTCATGTTACGTAAAACATTTTTGACTGATCAAGGGATAGGATGGATTTTGTGTGGCCAAGCCAAGGACCTTACACAGGTGTCTAGGTTGCCTTGTGGGAAATTTGTGCTTGGTCACAAGCAGCATCATAGCAGCGCTCTGGAGTGACCTATTCCATCCCATAAGTGCATGATGCCTTAGAGGACCTATTCCATCCTCTAAGCGCAGAGGGGATGGAGTCACCACCAGGGAAGTGCAGCACTTCTCAGGTCCTGAGGACACCCGAGTGGCTGCTCAGATTACATTGTGAGTGTCTGGAGCATCCAAGGAATTCTCTGTGGGGCACTTCCGATAGTGGTGCTGTTTAATGCACCCTGCTGGCCAATGCTATCACAAGCAGAGCCCTGTGCTCTTAGCTGCGCAACACCACTTGTACCCCAGTCATAGCCATGATAGCATGGGCCTGGGGACTAATGGGTTCAATTATCTATTGTGGTAAGTGGTAGAAAGGTGAGACCAGTGATATACATTTGTCAAATCATTCTGTATGTCACCCAGTGCCTACCCCTGTCACCCATATCCTTGCATCACCTTCTGCCTCCCTCTGTCATCCATTCCTTGGTGTCACCCACCTCTTCTCACTGTCACCCTCTCATATATAGTTACATATAGTTACATAGTAGGTGAGGCTGAATAAAGACCTGCGTCCATCTAGTTCAACCTATGTTTATAGTAGCTTATCCCTTGTTGTATAGTATGTTCTGATATTTAAAAGACAGATTTTGTTACTTATTCGTACCTATGGATGTTTTTAACCAATATATGTTTATCCAACCTTATTTAACTTCTCCTGTCATCCTCTGCCTCTTCCTGTCACCTGTTGCTTCTCTGCCCCCCACTATCTCTCCTCGTCACTCACCGCTACACCCTCTGATTCTTCCGGGTGTCGCTATCTCCCCATTAACCTTTCTCCTGTCCCCCTCTGCCTCTTCAAGGCACAACCTTCTATTCCATCATACAAATATAGCAATCCCTTCGAAGCCAATCCTTTTGTTCTGAGGCCACACCCACTTTACAAGGAACTCACACAGATACCCCTCTCCCCTGTCATGCTGCGCCCTGTCATTTTGTTCTGGATCCGCACCTGTCAGTTGAGTTTACACCACCGACACATACAGACTAGTGTTAATCTTTGTTGGCAGTCTATGGAAGTACAGTTTTAATTATATTTGATCACAGAGACAATCTGATCTTTCCTCACTATTTTAAATGTATTTCCAGTACAGATGACACTAGAGGCCAAATGTAATATGGTTTGAGAAGTAGAAAGTGAGAGATTTTGGGAGAGTTTTGGACCCCCGGGACAATAAGTGAGAAGTGGGTGATCTGTTGGGCACTAATGTGTGTGGCATATTAATGTGTCAGGGGCATAACTGTGGGGCATAATAAAGTGTCCTGGGCAGTACTGTACGGGGCATAATAAGGGGGTATGGGTCATGGTGTTGACACATATAAGATTGATATGCTGGGATGCACACCTCCCAACTTTCTCTATATCGGAAGCAGGACTCCAAAGGCGCGCAATAATTTTTCGGGGTGTGTGGCCTAGCGATACTGGGCCGTGGCCTATGTCCGTGAGGCCATGGCCCTGTTTTTGCCACTGTCGGGGCATGGCTAGCGGCTGTCTGAGCTGCTGGCTATGTCCCCAGTCCCTTAGGCTGCAGAATAGACGCACAGCCCCTCACCGCGGGACACTGCCGGCCGCAGGAGGGACTTGGGAACGTCCCCAAAAACGGGACGTTCCTGGGAATAGTGGGAGAGTTGGGAGGTATGGGGATGTGTATTTTCACAACAGCTGGAAGGCCACAGTTTGGACATGTCTGCTCTAACTGGATCTCTGCACTGGCAGAGGTGTAGTGATAGGGAGGAATAGATACCCAGAGGGGGGAGGATTTCCATATAGGGGGGTATAATTTTTTTCTTGGAGAGTAGGATAGCCCCTGGCGATAAAATTATCCATGGTATTTATCACGGGTAATTGTATCACTAGTTGTTATCCTACAAAAATATCTACAGTACCTCATGTTCCAAAGTGAAATTAAGCGCAAAAAATGGAAAGTAAAGGCATTTATGACCATGATTGAATTATTACCTGTTTTAGCACAATTCTAACCTAATATCTCTGAATTCCATTAACCAAGTCAGCCAGATTACCCCATTAATATTTAGGTGTCAGTCTGCCCCTACATGCAACTTTATTTGTGTCCTGTCCTATGTTACATCACTGCCCTCTTTATGTCGGGTCTGGCCCCTATACCACCAGACTGCCAAAGCATCCCAGACCTTACCCCTCACCTTGCCATCCCTCCGTCAGTTGCAAAACAAAAACAAAAACGGAAAGAAAAAACACTGCTTTATTGGTTTCAGCACATGAATTTCCCAGCTTTCCTAAGTAAGCTGAGTTTTACACAGATGACCAATGTTCACACATATTGGGGGTCCTTCTGATCTGTGCAGTCCTCAGCCTATTCGCACCAAGGACCGATGTTTGCACTTTGCACATATTTGCATATGCGCATGTGCAGGGCTGCTGTGTGGACGCCTTCAGCAACTTGCAGAGTCTCCGAGGTGTTCGCGCGCACGTGGGGGGGGGGGGGGGGGGGGGCTTGGTTGGGGGCGTCGCATGGGGACCCCCGTTTTCTGGTTGTACCCATGAAAATGATGGGTGTGCCCAGAAAAATGCTGTTAGTCCAAATGCAAATGCAGTGGGCAGCTGCCTGTCAGGGGCGGGCGGCTGGCGTTACAGGACATCAGACGCTCGCCCCGTTCTCGGACAATGTAAATATAGGTCGGTCAACACTGACTTATATTTGCGAACGAGAAAAATTATTCGATGGTCAGCAACCATTGAATGACTCTGCCCCCATATGCACCCTTGCAAATGGATAAAAACTTCCATTCGCAATGCGCTGGGCATGTACACGCAGTGGTGTGGGGTGGCGGGCAGCGTTAGTCCAGATGCTGGGAGGCACTCAAACAAAATACGCAAAGCCAATGTAAATCCAACGTGTGTATTCAGCACCTAGCGCTTTCGGAGTTCCCCCCCCGTCTTCAGGGCACATTTACACAGATGAAAAACGTGCCCTGAAGAGGGGGACCCCGAAAGCGCTAGGCACTCAATACACACATTGGATTTACATTGGCTTTGCATATTTTGTTTGAGTGCCTCCCAGCATCTGGACTCTGTTTTTACATTTAGGGATTATATATATATATATATTAGAGATGTGCGGCGGGCACTTTTTCGGGTTTTGGTTTTGGTTTTGGATCTGGATCTCCCTTCGTGTTTTGGATCTGGATTGGTTTTGGCAAAACCACCCTTGCGGGTTTTGGTTTTGGTTTTGGATCTGGATTTATTTGGAAAAATGCTAAAAATTGCTAAAATAATAGTTTTCAGGCCTGTTTTTGCCCCTAAAGTGTTATTAAGCTCAATAACATTAGTTTCCACTCATTTCTAGTCAATTTTGATCACCTCACAGCTCACAAAATCATTTTCATTTACTGTAGTAGGGCCAAAAGGTTATCCTGAGGTAGCTGGATGTCTAGGCTAGGCGACAGCAGTGGGCATCACATACAGGTGGACCTTACACTTCCAACCTGGCACATGTTAGAAGCAGAGCAGCACTGCAGGGGCAGATAGGGTGGCAGTTGAAATTGTCCTTGTAGCTGCGCTCCTCTGTTAGAAGAACCTCCACACAAGTACTAAGAGCCCAATGTGGATTGATTTTGCAGTTTGGCATGTGCAGCCAAGGAACAGTGGGCGTTTGGTGCAGCATTGACTGTGTCTGCAAGTTAGTATCTGTTTGTATCAGTTTAATATCTAATAAGACCACTATCTGGCGTGAGGTCAAGTGGTTTCTGGATGCTGGGAACAGTTGCCTGCTTATCAAGCTTGAACAGACTGGATAGGCGTGCATTCCACCACTTCACCACTTGACGTGTGTTCCTCCCGAAGCCACGCGCTTGGTCTAGTACGCTGACCATCAGCAGCTGTTGGGCCTTCTTCTTCCCAACCATCCATCAATCCATCCATCATATCCCAATGATATGACCAATTCATGTGTGTTCCTCCCAAAGCCAGGCACTCGGTCTAGGAATGGATAAGACCATGGATGTGCCTGAGGACATTTTTTCATCCATTATGGATGAGGTGGAGAGCGAATCACCCATCTCCCCACCATTCATCCATCAGATGCCCAAAAAGTCTTTCTTGCTCCGAAGAGCCAAAAAAGACGCAAAAAGACGAGGAAGGAAATGATTGGCTGTGGCCCCCCCACCCAATAAATATATATATATAATAATTAGAGGAATAGCGAAGACCACGGATGTCTCTGAGGACATATTGTCATCCATAATGGATGATGATGGAGAGTGAATCACCCATCTCCCCACATTCATCCATCAGATGGCCAAATATTTACTCTTGCTCCGAAGAGCCAAAAGACACCAAAAGACGAAGTAGAAAAAGATTGGCTGGGGCCCTCCCACCCAGCCCGACATCCGGGACATCCCATCCAATAAATATATATGATAATTAAAAAAAGAGGATAAATAGCAGAGCGCTGGAAAAGGTGCTTTGTCCTTGCTGCCGTCTAGGGGGGATACTCAACCCCTCTTAAAAAGGGTACCAATAGAAATAAAGTAGGCGGTGCTAAAGGACACTAAAGACACACAGTCTTATAAAAAAGTACAAATTTATTTAACAATAATCACAATAATCAATCAATTATAAAACTGAAAACACCGTCCGGTGAATTTATATGGTTAAAAAACCTAATAGTGCATAAGTAACGATTTCAAAGCATCTCTAGATATATTGGATGCAATTTGCACAGCCCAGCAGAGATTGTGTGGTACTTTTACTATCCTATATACAGTAAAGCACATATATTATTGCAAAGCCTTATCAGCAATCAAAGCAGACATAGAATTAATTACTGGCAGTCTTTCGTGCAAAGCCTTAGGCTTTGCACGAAAGACTGCCAGTAATTAATTCTATGTCTGCTTTGATTGCTGATAAGGCTTTGCAATAATATATGTGCTTTACTGTATATAGGATAGTAAAAGTACCACACAATCTCTGCTGGGCTGTGCAAATTGCACCCAATATATCTAGAGATGCTTTGAAATCGTTACTTATGCACTATTAGGTTTTTTGACCATATAAATTCACCGGCCGGTGTTTTCAGTTTTATAATTGATTGATTATTGTGATTATTGTTAAATAAATTTGTACTTTTTTATAAGACTGTGTGTCTTTAGTGTCCTTTAGCGCCGCCTACTTTATTTATATATGATAATTAGAGGAATGGCGAAGACCACGGATGTCTCTGCTCCAAAGAGCCAAAAGGCACCAAAAGACGAGGTAGGGCCCTACCACCCAGCCTGACATTTACATGTCCGATTGTACAAAACAGAAAGAAAAATGACCAAGCCATAGTACAGAAATGCAACAGAAAAATCTACCAAATGATCAGTCTCCCAGGAAAAGGATCTGCAATGGAACCTCTGCAGAGAGTACAACTTACTCCACGCCCAAAAAGCAAAAGGTGATGAAGTCTTCAGAAAAGTCTTCCGAAAAGAAAAGTGAGGAAACCAGGGTGAAACGTCGATTAAGTGCAAAATCACCAACTGCTTTCCAACGTATCGACCAAAGTCCTGTAAAAAAGAGTCCTGCAAAAAATTCTGTACAAGAGTCCTACGAAAGACTCACCACAAAAGGAAAGCAAAGCGCTTGTCAATTCAAGTCAAAAAAATAAAAGGCGAGAATATGTAAAAGATATATTTAGTATCTGTTTGTATCACTTTAAAATCTAATAAGACCCCTATCTGACCTGATTTTCTGATTAGTGATTAATTAATTATCAATTGCTATAATAAACTGATCGGTGAACTCTGGGAACATTTCCAGTCGCCTCTTCATTTATCACCTAATTGGTGGAGGGGAGGGGGGTAGTTGGTGGCAGATGAACAAATTCCTCCACCTCTCTAGGACCCCAGGTTTGGAGATCTAGTCCACCCTAGACTGTGGTGTTTGTGAGGTCAATGAGTCTGCGACATCTGTCACCAAATTTACCGCTAAGGTTAATTTGTTTGGTATGGCTGGCTAGAGCCAAAAAAAGATGAAAAAAGAAGAAGAAAAACATTTGCTGGGGCCCTCCGACCCAGCCATCCATCCGGGACAACCCATCCAAAAAGAAGTACGATAATAATAGTTAGGGTGAGTTCATGGATGTCCCCGATGACATCATTGAATCTATAATAGATGAGGTGGCGAGATAAATCACCCATCTCCCCACCATTCATCCATCAAAGATTTTAAAATTAATGACGCTCCAAAGAGCCCACAAAACGACGCAGAAAGAGGTGCAAGATGACATTGTCCTTGGGCCCTCCCACCCACCCTTATGTTGAATACAGGACATGCACAGTTTAACAAACCAATCATTTCAGCGACAGGGACTGCAGCGGGAGGGACTGTCAACTGTGGCTGAAATGATTGGTTTGTTTGGGCCCCCACGAAAAATAAAAGGCAATGGGCATTGCACAAACTGGCTTTACAAGAGGTCATCCTCAGCGTCAGATTCCTCAGCCTCATCCTCTTCTTGACACACAATTAATTCGTCGTCGCTGGAATCAACCAATACAGGAGGACTGTGTGCAGTAGGAGGACGTAAGTGTTGGCGAAGGAGGTCCAGTTCGTGGAATTTGAAATTCATTTTTATGAAGAGCATCTTCTCCACGTTTTGTGGAAGTAACCTCCTACGCCGATCGCTAACAAGGTTCCCAGCTGCGCTGAAGACTCTCTCAGAATAGACACTGGAGGGTGGACAACTTAAATAAAGCAAAGCCAGTTTGTGCAAAGGATGCCACATTGCCTTTTTTTCCTGCCAGTAATGGAATGGACAGTCTGACATACCTATATTGATGCTATCAGCAAAGTAGTCATCCACCATTCTTTCAATGGTGATAGCATCATAGTCTGTGGCAGTCGACATGTCCATGATGCTAGGAAGCTCCTTCAGTCCGGACCAGATGTCAAATAGATTTCCGGACTGAATAGCAGTCGGTCTTTTAGGAAAATTGAGCTTTTTCCTCGCAACCCCTGTGGTAGAAATTGAAGGAGAAGTTGTGCGCCTGCCACGTTCCGCTTCAGCTGACAATTTTTGGACCAAGAGGTCTTTGCACCTCTGCAGATTTGTTCCCATTGGTAACAAAGACACGATGTAAGACTTAAACCTAGGATCCAGCATTGTCCCCAAAATGTAAAGATCTGATAGTAAGACATCCGCGACCCTTGGATCGTTGCAAAGGGAACTAATGGCGTGATCCACTAGCCCAACATATCTAGCAGAATCAGTGTGCTTCAACTCCTCCTTCAATTTCTCCAACTGCTTCTGCAAAAGACCTATCAAGGGAATGACCTGGCTCAAGCTGGCAGTGTCAGAACTAACTTCGCATGTAGCAGCCTCAAAGGGCTGCAGGATCTTGCACACCACGGAAATTATTCTCCACTGAGCTTGGCTCAGGTGCATTCCCGTTCCTCTCCCTATGTCATAGGTCGAGGTGTAGCTTTGGATGGCCTTTTGCTGCTCCTCCATCCGCTGAAGCATATAGAGGGTGGAATTCCACCTCGTGACCACCTCTTGCTTCAGCTGATGGCAGGGCAAATTTAGCTTTTCTTGTAAGTCTTGCAATCTCCTGCACGCACTTGCAGAATGGCGAAAATGTCCACAAATTTTCCGAACAACGGACAACATCTCTTGAACACCCCTGTCCTTTTTCAAGAAATGGTGCACCACCAAATTTACTGTGTGAGCAAAACATGGGACATGTTGGAATTCGCCCACATGTAATGCACTCACAATATTGGTGGCATTGTCGGATACCACAAATCCCGAGGAGAGTCCAAGTGGGGTAAGCCATTGCGCAATGACTTCCCGTAGTTTTTCTAGGAGGTTTTCCGCTGTGTGCCTTTTACTGAAACCGGTGATACACAGTGTAGCCTGCCTCTGAATAGCAATGGGAGATGATGTTGCTGTTGCTGCTGCTGCTGTTGGTGCTGCTGCTGCTGAAGGCAATACATCCACCCAGTGAGCAGTCACAGACATGTAGTCTTTTGTTTGCCCTGTTCCGCTTGTCCACATATCCGTGGTTAAGTGGACAGTGGGTACAGAGGCATTTTTAAGGACAGTAACAACGCTTTTTTTAATGTCCGTGTACAGCCTGGGTATTGCCTTCCTGGAGAAGTGGAACCTAGATGGAATTTGGTAACGGGGACACAGGATCTCTAGCAACTGGGTAAAACCCACAGAATTAATTGCGGATACTGGACGCACGTCTATTACCAACATAGTTGTTATGGCGTCAGTAATACGCTGTGCAACGGGGTGACTGCTGGCATACTTCATCCCCCTTTCAAAGGATTGACTTACAGTCAGTTGCTTGGCTAAGTGATCAGGACTAGCATTCCTGGTCCCTTTCCTTGAAGCAGCAGCAGCAGCACCAGCAGCAGCAGAAGCAACAGGTGTACCTGATAAGGATGCTTCTGAGGAATCCAGGATAGGAGAGGATTCAGTCAGGATCATGACATTGGGTGCAGGACTACTTCCCAATCCCATAATCTCTGAGGATGGGGATGATGCAGTTGTTTGAGGAGATTGCAGGACCTTGGATTTAACAGAGAAAGGGGAGCAGGACGGTGACGCTGGGCGGGCTGCTACATGTTTGTTCACAGTTTCTTTTGACAAAAACTTCTGATGGATGCGCTGCAAATGACGTAACAGTGAGGAGGTCCCAAGGTGCTGCACGTCCTTACCTCTACTTACAATAGCTTTGCAAACGCTACACACGGCTTGACAGTTGTTGTCCGGATTTGGGTAGAAATAATTCCATACATACGAGGTGGATTTTTTGGTCTTTTGCCCTGGCATGACAATGGGCTTTTCCACACCCCGGACAACAACTGTCTCCGTCGGTGCCTTAAAACAAACAACATCATCCCCAACATCGTCATCATCCGCATCCCTCTGTGTGCCAGCTTCACCAACAGAATCCACATCCAATTCCTCAGAAGCATCCTCAATAACCAGGTCAAAATCTTGACTGGGGATGCTCTTGCACACACTTGCAGAGGGCATGCAAATGGTGGAATGAACCTCCTCTTCACAAACAGTATTTGAAAGGTCCGGCTCACATATGGCATCCACGGACACACTTAGACTCTCCTCTGGGATTTGTGACATTTGTGAACTCGCCTTTGTCTTAAAAACTTTCATTCTTTTTTTTGTAGTAGCAGAAGGGCTACCATCATTCTTCTGAGACGCTGTACCATCAGTCAGAAACAAAGGCCAAGGCCGTAGCCTTTCCTTCCCACTGCGTGTGGTGAACGGCATATTACCAATTTTATTTTTCTCCGCACGTGACTTAATTTTTTTTTTATGGACCATTGTAAAATATGATTTCTGCTTTGCTTTTACATGGCCTCTAGGCCTTTGACCATCGGCCTTGCCATCATGAATCTGACTGGTGGTAGCAGCTTCAGAAGTTCTATCAGGTTGCTGATCTCCCACTATTTCCTCCTCCATCATCCTCCCCCCCAAAAAAATTTTTTATACTTTTATTTATTTTTCTGATTTTTTACACTGGACACTGCCCCTGGTCACTGGACACTGCCCCTGGACACAGCCCGTTACACTGGATATATGTCGTCACACTGGACAAAGGATATATGTCGTCACACTGGACACAGGATATATGTCGTCACACTGGACACAGGATATATGTCGTCACACTGGACAATGGATATATGTCACGCTGGACACAGGATATATGCCAGCACACATTACATGTCACACTGGACACAGGATATATGTTGTGACTTGTGACACTGGACACAGGATATATTGTCGTCACACTGGCCACTGGATATATGTCGTCACACTGGACACAGGATATATGTCGTCACAGTGGACACAGGATATATGTCGTCACACTGGACAATGGATATAGGTCACACTGGACACAGGATATATGTCGTCACACTGGACAATGGATATATGTCGTCACACTGGACACAGGATATATGCCGGCACACATTACATGTCACACTGGACACTGGATATATGTCGTCACACTGGACACAGGATATATGTCGTCACACTGGACACAGGATATATGTCGTCACAGTGGACACAGGATATATGTCGTCACACTGGACAATGGATATAGGTCACGCTGGACACAGGATATATGCCAGCACACATTACATGTCACACTGGACACAGGATATATGTTGTGACTTGTGACACTGGACACAGGATATATTGTCGTCACACTGGCCACTGGATATATGTCGTCACACTGGACACAGGATATATGTCGTCACACTGGACACAGGATATATGTCGTCACACTGGACACTGGATATATGTCGTCACACTGGACACAGTATATATGTCGTCACACTGGACAATGGATATATGTCGTCACGCTGGACACAGGATATATGTCGTCACACTGGACACAGGATATATGTCGTCACACTGGACAATGGATATATGTCGTCACGCTGGACACAGGATATATGTCGTCACACTGGACAATGGATATATGTCGTCACACTGGACACAGGATATATGTCGTCACAGTGGACACAGGATATATGTCGTCACACGGGACAATGGATATAGGTCACGCTGGACACAGGATATATGCCGGCACACATTACATGTCACACTGGACACAGGATATATGTTGTAACTTGTGACACTGGACACAGGATATATTGTCATCACACTGGCCACTGGATATATGTCGTCACACTAGACACAGGATATATGTCGTCACACTGGACACAGGATATATGTCGTCACACTGGACACAGGATATATGTCGTCACAGTGGACACAGGATATATGTCGTCACACTGGACAATGGATATATGTCACGCTGGACACAGGATATATGCCAGCACACATTACATGTCACACTGGACACAGGATATATGTTGTGACTTGTGACACTGGACACAGGATATATTGTCGTCACACTGGCCACTGGATATATGTCGTCACACTGGACACAGGATATATGTCGTCACACTGGACAATGGATATATGTCGTCACGCTGGACACAGGATATATGTCGTCACACTGGACACAGGATATATGTCGTCACACTGGACACAGGATATATGTCGTCACACTGGACAATGGATATATGTCACGCTGGACACAGGATATATGTCGTCACACTGGACACAGGATATATGTCGTCACACTGGACACAGGATATGTCGTCAGTTGTCACACAGGACAGGACACAGGATATATGTCGTGAGTGACTTGTGACACTGGACAATGGATAAGATATAGGCCATCACACTGGACACAGCCCCTTGTATTAATGCTGCCCCTGTACACAGTGTACTACTCAGCAGCACTGCAGCCCCTGTGTGTGAGCACTGCAGCACTGAGTTAGTTAAATCACAAAAAAAACACAGGGTTCAGGGCTAAATAAAATGAATCACAACACAGGGCTTAGGGCTAAATAAATCACATCAGGGCACGGGCCACAGGACAGCCCCTGGACAGTGGACACTGCAGCCCCTGCGTGTGAGCACTGCAGCACCTAGTTAGTTAAATCACACTACAGGGCTCAGACCACAAGTCTACAACACAGGGCAGTGAGGGCAGGTCACGGAGCACAGCACAGCACGGAGCACATGGCACGGAGCACAGCACAGGGCAGTGAGGGCAGGTCACGGAGCACAGCACAGCATGGAGCACATGGCACGGAGCACAGCACAGGGCAGTGAGGGCACAGGTCAGGTCACGGAGCACATGGCACAGAGCACAGCACGGAGCACACGGAGCTTCCCAACCACCCTCTTCCCTCTCCAAGATTGGAGTGAAGATGGCGGGCGCGCGTGCGTCTTTTATAAGATCCCGCTCCCGCGAGAATCCGACAGCGCGATGATGACGTTCGGCCTCGTTATTGGTCCGGAATTCAGGCGGGAACACCCGAGCCACTCGGATCTGGCCCGGATCCCCGATATTCGGATCTGTCAGGACTCGGGGATCCGGATCCGCTCATCTCTAATATATATATATATTTTTATATGCATGCCCCCCCCCCCCCCTACAAATGTATTCCTCAGTGAGCCCTTCCTCCTCTGTCTGACTCCACCAGACCCAACAGACACTGCAGGATCCGCCAGACCCAACAGACACTGCAGGATCCGCCAGACCCAACAGACACTGCAGGATCCACCAGAGTTATGCAACCGCATAAGTCATTGCTGCACCGGGACACATTATTTTGTTGTTAAACATTCTAATCATGTCAATAATCAGTGATGAGACGATGAATGGCGTCATTATGAATGTTAACAAAGTATAATAAATCCATACAGACGGATCCATAGAAACTACAGTATATTAGTCTTTATTATTGTATTTAGGTAAATTAAGTATCGACCACTAGATGGAACTAAAGAGTTGTAGTATCTATACACATAATAAAACTGTTGTGTCTGTACATTACTTTTGGGGGAGAAATATACTTATAAGGACAGTTATATTTCTAGTAACATTTCTTAATTTTTGTCTGCTTGTTCTGACATCACCTAAAAGCTACTGGAGTGGAATTGTGTTTTCACTTTCACTAGTCAGCTAGAAAGAAAACTGAGGTATGTATTATCTTGATCAGGGAGAGAAGCAAATAAGGAAAAACCAGATGCTTAATTTTTCAGCTCGTAGCAGGGTCTTTATCTCTCAGACTCTATCTCCTTCCATCTTCCACATTTTCCGTCAAATGGACGCGTAGTCTCATGCGACATAGAAAAGAGGTTTCAGGAGGAGTGTATTAATAATAATAAGGATCTATTTATAATAAGGCAATTAATTAAAGTGGCTTTCTGCCAATGCACAAACTGAAAGTGCTTGTATGCTGTGAAATAGATATAAAATGCCACTTTGTGGCTACTACCATTTGTACTTTTTATATAAAAGTGGTCACCCAGTGACAGAAAATATTATATGCAAACAACTCACACAGGGCTTAATCACATCTAGACAGACTTCCCATCAGGTGTCATCCATGGATCCTTAAAACCAAAACTCTTAATAATAATAATCATTTTCTGGTAGAGATTTCCTTTGCTGGACAGAGTTGCGGAAGTGGCCTATGTTGCCCTGGCTCTCTGATTGTGAATTACACCCAATCAGAGCGGCCAGACTGCCTCCCAGGCTGCAGCAAGACACCGAATATCTGTCTGCTTGCTGATTGGTTGATTCCTGTCGCTATCCACCAATCAGAGTGCAGAATTTTCTACCAGCCTCCAGCCAGATAGCATGCTGATTGTTGGATGTTGGAGGTATTCACTGTATGGAAGCATATGGAGAGATGGTGTGGGACAGCAAAGGGGGACATTTTTATTTAGATTTATTCCCGTAAATGGGTGGGTAGGGGCTCCTGGACTTTGCTTTTTGCAGGGCCTTCAATGTTGTTAGAATGGCCCTACTTCTAATTATACCAGACGCTTCCTGCTGCATAAGTACAGTATATCTGCGTATCATTGCTGCTTCTGTGTTAGCAGCAGTAATTCTCCCTTCAACCATATTTGGTTGCAAAAAAACAAAACAAAATGTAATCTAGACTTGCCCACCCTCCTGGAATTGCCGGGAGGCTCCTGAAAATCGGGCCTCCCTCCCGCCCTCCCGGGAAGGTGGGCAATACTCCCGCATTGGCCAGGCAGCCCCCGCACTGCCCTTCCCTGCAGCACAAAATTACCGTCCGCGGCAAGGGGTGGGTCTAAAATAATGCAAATCGCGTCTTTTCGCGTAATTTTAGCCCCTCCCCCAATTCGTGGACCCGCGGATTACATTGTTTGACTGTCATGGGGCAGGGGCTTGATGACGTCTGCCTGTCCTGCCCCCCTGACATGCTGCTGTCGGGTCTCCTCTCCGGGCTTCTCCCAGAGAGGAGAAAAAAAGTCGGCAAATATGATGTAATCCCTCCCTATGTAGACTACCAAATAAAAATGTTATGACTTTCCAAAATCCCCCTGTCAGGGACGGCGCCACCACTAGGCAGCCTTAGCCGGCCACTGGAGGGCGCCAGTCTGGAGCAGGCCCCCCCTGGACGGAGGTCGACGGCGTCCCCAACTGTTCCCCCCCAGCATCACCCCCCGGTGGAGTGACTTGGCGGCCTTCTAACAGCAGAGGACCTGGTTCACAGCAGGGGTAAGTTTCCCTGAGCGGGTAGAGCAAGGGAATCCCCGGTCTCTCCCGCACTGCATCACTCGGCACCCCTTCCCCTGTTGAGTCACACCGCACAGCCAGCCCAGGTATCTCTCGCGTCACATCGCAGGCAGGCGGGCGGGTGGATGGCCCTTCCACCCCCTCCTCCCTCCGTGTATCGGGTGAGTGCCGGGGCAACCCCCCTGCCTGGTGCTGTGCACCGGCCCTGCCCCCTGTGCTATGAGGGTTGTTATAATGAGGAATAATGAGACCATGGAGTGGAAAATTTGTACCTGTAATGCAATGGGAACCTTCTTCATTTGTAGTCCATGGTAAAAATGTGAGCAAAATGAATTAGTTTTGTAATCCACATAATAAATGACATGGGTGAAATTCAATTACTCAGTATGGAAATGATGTGCTGTTCCAGAACAACACAGTCTGCCAACGAGTATCACAAGTTTCCCTATAACACCTCTATGGGGGAAACTTGCAATGTTGGCACTACCATAAATGGGCAATGTTTGCGCTGTCGGGCATCACAATGAATCGGTGATGCCTGGCAGCATATTGCTGAGAATTGAATGGTACCTATGTATTATCTGGGCTCCCATGTTAAATGCACCCCATTTTTTCATACCCCCACTATCTAACTACACATGAAGCGCGGCGAGCGGACGCGGTCTCATAAGAAAAACGGGAGCCCAGATATTACATAAGTACCAATTGAATTCCCCAATTGAGGGCATTCAATCCAGGATTCTGACTGTCGGAATCCTAGGCCGTTTACATTTCTCTCGACTACAACTCAACAGTCGGAATTTAATGTTCTGTCGGATGTCGGAAAGTTCTAGGTTTGGCGAAAACTGGCAAGGATTGCCAAAACAACCGTGAATTTGACAATCCGTGGCTGTTTCCCACAAAACAGATCCGATTGTTTTAAATGCTTCAATGCCGTTGGAAACGGCAGCATTGAATAGGCGAGTGCTGCTATTTCCACCTGAGGAAATATATCGGCTGGGATTGCATACCCCCATAATCTGTAATCCAAATGTTTTAAATGACTCTATAAAAGTAATCTGAGGGATCGACTTGTTGAACACCCCAGGAAATGTAATGAATGTATTGTCCAAAGGAATTCACCTTCTTGTAATCCGCAGCAAGATCTATTCACAGAAAAATGAAACACCACACACAACAGTAACTGCCCGCTGCAGAATGACTGTAAACTGATTTGACCAGATAGCCCCTTAGCTGATCGCAGAACAGAATAGATTATACTGTACAGCCATTTGCATTACAAATGCCAGCCAGGCGCAGAGTGTAGATGCCAGTGGGTAAGGACCCTCAATAAGTAGGTTAACTGCTTAATTGCCTAAAGGAAGTTACTCATGCAAGAGCACCTTCAGCATAATAATGCTATTTGTAGATAGTGGAAACTCCCTTTAATGTCATCCTGTATGCTAGTTAACAGTACTTATCCCCATAAACTTAAAGCCCCATATAATTGTTATTTCAGCTGTGGCTTTAACAAGATAGTATGAGTGATAGTGATCCTATGGACATAGTTTCCAGTCCCGATCCAGCAATGTTGTGTCATGTGTAATCTAATCTGGGCACATGACGATAATATAAATTTTGACATGCCCAATGAGATGCTCTAGGAAACATTAGCATGTATAGCAGAGGACTGTGGCACTGCATGATCTGCTAGCAACAGCCCAGCCGCACAGCCACATAAACATTTTTACTGCCATTTATCTAGTCTTCTCCAGCTATGGTATCACATCTACGTCAGACAGTGTGGTCGCCATAATACACATAAACAGTGTGCTCTCATATAGCAGTAGGGATACTAAGAAAAACACATGCTGGATGGATCTGTGTACCAATGCAGCAAGCAATATTCTTGTTACCTTGTAAGTAATAGTCTACAAAATCTACATATCAAATGTTACGCTTACTGCCATATATAAGAGATGATAAAAGGAATTTCCTGGCAAAGGGCCAGCAATTATAATAATATAATACACAATTTGTACCTTTTTTCCATTTAAATCAGGGTTGCCTACTACCTGGCTGCCCTCTTCGGGAGAGGGCAGCCAGTTGAGTGAGGCACGGGGGTGGGGCCACTGACACACTTTTTTTGAGAAAGAGAAGGCTGTCATTAGTGTGGCGCACTAGTCATTAGTGTGGCGACAGCCTTCTCTTTCTCAAAAATTGTATCTATTCTTCTGTTCAAGTGGCAGCACACCCTAAAATAAAGAATTATTTAAAGTCTCATCATTATATAAAAGGGTTATATCACATACACAGATATCCTCACCTGTGCGATTGGAAAAAAGCCTTTTTGTTCGTCGGGAGGCTTGCCACCTAGCAACAGCTGGTGGGTTGTAGTGCAAGCCTCCCGACGATCGCTGGAGAAGGAAAAGTGAAAAGAAATTTCACTTACCTTCTCCACAGCCGGGGGAGCGGGCTGATGCCGCCGGAGCCTGTAGGCGCGCGCGCACGTAGTACACGGCTCTGGGGCTACTGCACATGCGCGCATATTAATGAGGCGCATGCAAATGAGCTCTGTGACGCGCTCACGCTGGGCACGTGAGCGCACAGAGTATAGTAGCTACCAGCCCGCCCCCTGCTCAGATTTTACCTCAGCGCTGAAGATGGAGGACACTGTGTCTGTCTCTGCTACAGACACTCTCCCTGTGTCCCCTTCAGCCAGCGCTAGGAGCCTCAAACACAGAAAGAGGCTGCCTAGTGACACTTCCTCATCTGAGGACATTATTTTTAAGAGAAGAAAGCTGTTTAACCCTGTCAGGTCTGCAGACACCAGGGACAGCTCTGAGGTAGACAGTACACCTCAGGATAGTGATTCCCCCTCCAGCTCAGCATCGCTACAGGGGAGGAAAAGCACAAGTAAGAGGAGACATGTGAGCAAAAGCTCCAAGAGAGACGCCTGTTCAGGACTAATCGTCTCATTCCCAGGTATTGCCCGAAGTAGGAATACCTCAGCGGTACGCAATAAACCGCAGTCTCCTGCCCACGGGCACACTCCCCGAGCCTCAGAAAAGCATAAGAGGTCTCAGGGCTTACGTAAGGGGGCAAGTAAGCATCGCTCCTTAAGTCCACCTGACTTACAAGATGTACGCAGCCAGGTCTCAGTAGACTGGGAGTCCGAGGAGGTGACTAGAACCTCTGCGTCCTCTAAGAGAGGCGAATATAGTGACCTGCAGATGGCCAGGGTGGCACTAGCAGGAGTCTCACCCCCGAATAAAATGTATTCCTCCCACTGGGCCTTACAGGAAAAGTCCGAAGTCCATAACTTTGCACAGTTAGCCTTCAGGACATCCCTCGTTAAAGAGGATGAGATGGTTCTGCGTAACCATACAGGGATCCCAGATATCCCCGCCCTGTTCGCCCCTGATATTGACCCGGCATTATCTTCACTTATTGGTGATAAGACCCAGAGTGACTCAATTGACAAGCTGCTCAGGAAAATCCAACTGAAGGTTTCCGATGCGGCGGGCCCCCTGCTGTTCGTACTGAACAAGGCGGAGAAAGAGGGCACCGCGAGCAGCTCCTTAGATTCCCTAGTGGCATCAAAGGCAGCACTCCTGAAGGCGATAAGCAGAGCCACCCTTATGGTTGGACAGACTTTTGAGTTTATTTCCAACACCCGCAGGTCCCGTTGGCTGTCCAGAGCAGGGCTAGCCGACTTAGCGCCCAAACCAGCGGAGGTCCCTAACCTTACTGACTCCGATTTATTCGGCCCCGACTTCATAGATGAAGTCAAGATCCGGTATAAGGCACGCAAGTCGTTTGCGGATCTAAAAAGCCACCAGTCTTCCAAACGGCCCTTTCGTCAGGAGGGTCGTTCTGCCACGGCCAGCAGTGCGACCCGTGACTACCGAGACTATAGAGGCTCCACCCGAGGCCACAGAGGAGGCTACTCCAGGTCCCGGAATTCCAGAAGTGCGGCTCCTTCAACCTCCTTCCCCAGGAGAGACAGAGGAAACGGTGAGTGTACCAGAAGCACAGCCGCACCTTGGCCTCTCACAGGCCATACACCAGTGGAGAGAAATTACAACAGACAAATGGTTGTTAAAAATTATAAAACAAGGTTTATCCCTTCCGCTGCTGAGATTTCCTCGCCAGAGAATCCCATGCACAATAAACGCCAGTCCTCTCTTAGACAAGGTTTTAGTCACAGCCTTGTCTCAGGGAAGGATAGAATTGGCGGACACGTCCAAAACAGGTTGGACAAGTCACCTCTTTCCCGTAAGGAAACAGGACGGCTCCTACAGACCGGTTCTGAACGTCCAATCTCTGAACCAGTACATAAGACATCGTACGTTCAGAATGGAGGGTCTAACAGAGGTACCCTTCATTTTGACACAGAACGACTATTGCATAAAAATAGACCTCAAGGAGGCCTTTCACACTGTACACGTCCATCCCAATCACAGAAGGTTCCTGAGGTTCCTCTGGAACGGCACCCTCTACCAATGGACCGTCATGGTTTTTGGTTTGTCCAATGCCCCTTACACCTTCACACGACTTATGAAGGCGGTGATAACACACCTTCGCCAGAAACAAGTCCGATGCATAATTTACTTGGACGACCTCCTAGTCGTACATTCAGAGCAGGAGACACTACTCTCCCAGAGAGACACAATAATATCACTTCTGCTCGGCCTAGGCTTCTCAATAAATTATCCCAAGTCAGTTTTAACACCTTGCCAATCGATTACATTCCTGGGATTCGTAATAGATTCCCGTTCTTTCTCTATCGCAGTGCCGGCAGAGAAATGGACAGACATACAAGCCTTTGTCTCCCACATTATAAAGCGTCAGCTCAGCCTGAGAGACCTCGCAAAGATCATAGGCAAAATGAGAGCTTTAGACCCCGGGTTCCTTCATGCACCCCTTATTTGCAGACACGCTCAGAACCGTCTAGGTTTCCTTATCAGGATAGGCCTTACCTGGTCACACAGGATCAGGCTCACGCCGGTAGTTCGCGAAGAGATACAGAGGTGGACAGTGCTACCCATTCCTCCCCCCAGACCCCTGCAGGATCCTACACCGGTTATCATCATAACCTCAGACGCATCACTCACGGGGTGGGGAGCCTTTACTCGCGACAAGGCTGTGAGGGGCAGGTGGTCCAGGCAGGACTCACAGGCCCATATCAACCTCCTGGAGCTAAGAGCAGCCAGACTAGCCTTAGCGGCCCTAGTTCCCCCGCAGGCTCATCATATTCCCATTCAAGTCCGTCTGGACAACAAGACCGCAGTATCTTATATAAACAAGATGGGCGGCACAAGGTCCTTGCCTCTCTGCCAGGAGGCAATAGACATCTGGGAGTGGGCGGTTCAGAGATCCATCCAGTTATCCGCAATATATGTTCCCGGAGAGCTAAACGAGTTGGCAGACTCTCTCTCCAGAACTCGCCTCACACTAGACAGAGCAACTCTAAGGCCAGAGATCTTTCGCAAGATCGTGACAGCTTTTGGGCAGCCAGGAATAGACCTCTTTGCGACACCATTCAACAGTCAGGTTCCGACTTTTGTGTCCAGGATATGGTCCCAGGGGGCATTCCAGACAGATGCTATGTCATTCCCCTGGACGAACCTAGTCCTCCCATATGCCTTCCCTCCACCAGCCTTGCTGTTGAGGGTACTACACAAAATCAAGTCGGACAGGGTACCCCAGATTATTCTGGTATACCCGATCTGGCCATCCAGAATTTGGTTTCCCCTAATCAGCCAACTACAGAAGGGCCCCAAGATCCCCTTAGAGATCTCGGGAGAATGTTTCCAGGGTACCCAGGACTTACTACAGAAACTGCCACAATGCATGTGGATGGCGACATTGCTAGGTTGTTAGCACACTCAGATCTCTCAGCATCATCAACCGCACTAATCAATGCTTCTCTGAGACCCAGAACCAAGGCTAGATACAGCGCCATAATAAAAGAGTTTATTGCCTGGCAAAACACCAGACCCAATGCTCGTCCCTCAGCACCAGTGAATTCAGCAATTGATTTCCTATCCCATAAATACGATACAGGCTCAGCCTCGGCCACCATACGTTCGTATGGTTCCGCGCTCACCCTTCTAATCCCAGGGTTTTCAGAGAATAGGTTATACTTACGCTTACTCAAAGGTATCTTCCTATCTAGACCATCACGACCATGCTACTCAACCACCTGGGACATTGAACCCTTTCTCAACCACTTAGCCACCATTCCTTCTACATCCGAAGCCCTTAGCCTATCGAGGAAACTGGCTTCCCTGATGGCTTTAGCTTTCGCGGCAAGAGGTGCCGAGTTATCATTAATAGACATTTCCGACCCATGGATGACCGCAACCCCAGCGGGTTTTCACATCATACTCAAAGGGCACACAAAGACAAGCTCTATCCTCAGGCCCCTCGTAGAGTTTGACCTAGTTAGAGATCAGTCTGACCCCGCCCTATGCCTGGTAGATTGTTTGTCGGCATATTTAGCTCTGACAGCCCCGATAAGAGGTGAACTTTCCCAACTGTTCATTACGTGTCGTAAACCCTTTCGCCCAGCCAGACCGGGAACAATCCGGGGTTGGATTGTGTCGGTCATGCGGGACGCGGGTATAGACACTTCACAATTCAAAGGGCACTCCCTCCGCGGAGCCGCAGTTACCTCTGCAGCAGCCAAGGGTTTGCCATTGCAGTGTATTATGCAGGCTGCTAGATGGTCCTCTACGCGTACCTTTGTAAGGCACTATTGGAGACCATCTGATCACCAAAAGGTGGAGTTCCTTAGAGCAACCACCAGGTATGTGGTAGTCTACCCACCAGCTGTTGCTAGGTGGCAAGCCTCCCGACGAACAAACAGTAGTTTGCAGGAATCTATGACCTGCAAACTTTCTTTGTTCTAGGGAATAGGATTGCCACCTAGCAACAGCGACCCACCCTACCCGCCCGTTGCCTTGCTAGGTCTGGTGGTTTCTCTTGCTGCGATGCTAACTGTTTCCTTTCTCCTTTGGTTACAGGCGCTCCAAAGAATCAGAGCAAACAACAGGCGCAGCCAGCTAAGCAACAGAAGTGATCCCAAGAAGTCCGTTTGGCTTCGTCGAAGCACCGCTTGAAGTTCCATTACTGATCGTACCTTATAGTATTTCCGTTGGTTGTCCAGTTACCCTACGGGCTAGATATTTCATCGCGCTCTTGTTGTCGAGCAGCAGTTATTAAACACGTTTATTCAGCATCATTCAGTCTCTTGTCTCTGATTGGGTACAAGTACTAGGTGGTGTTATATTCTATTTCATGTTCTAAGGATTGCCATCCGTAAGCTTCTGTAAAATCTGAGCAGGGGGCGGGCTGGTAGCTACTATACTCTGTGCGCTCACGTGCCCAGCGTGAGCGCGTCACAGAGCTCATTTGCATGCGCCTCATTAATATGCGCGCATGTGCAGTAGCCCCAGAGCCGTGTACTACGTGCGCGCGCGCGCCTACAGGCTCCGGCGGCATCAGCCCGCTCCCCCGGCTGTGGAGAAGGTAAGTGAAATTTCTTTTCACTTTTCCTTCTCCAGCGATCGTCGGGAGGCTTGCACTACAACCCACCAGCTGTTGCTAGGTGGCAATCCTATTCCCTAGAACAAAGAAAGTTTGCAGGTCATAGATTCCTGCAAACTACTGTTTTTGTGTGTCCACTGACACACTTGCCTACTCTCACGGAATTTGACGGAGAAATCAGATTTTTTTTGTGAAGGCCACCACACCCCTGGAAGAGTAGAACACTCTCCCACAGAGGTTTCCTAGGGAAACAGGCAGGATGAGGCATACCCCAGCCCTGTCCCTCATGGTGATCATGGAGCTGTGGAAGCACCAGTGCCAGCCTATGTAGCAACACTTCCCCCATCAGTCCCCTGCAAATGTCTGTTCATGTCTTTTCGTCCCCCCCCCTCCTTCAGCATACATCTACCCCACCATGTGCTATTCCTGTAATGTGTACCTCCGCAGATTGCCCACCCTGCCAGCGCTGACCTATGCAGTGCACCCAGATGGTTGCCTCAGATGGTTTCTCTGCGGGCAGGATGTGGGTCACGTGGATGTTTCTGTGCAGGGTTTATCATGCTACTACACAAGTATTTGCTTTTCAGTATATGCAGTATATGCACTGTAGGAGGCTCACCTCTTACAGTGTAACCTTCGTAGTGCGCCCACCATGGCTGCCTCATCTTGTGCACATGTGGATAAGGGGGGTGCTGTGCCGCTGTCCGGCTTCACGACCCCCCTCGGCCACTGACTCGAGTATAAGCCGAGGGGGGCTCTTTCAGCAAATAAAATAAATAAACTCAGCTTATACTCGAGTATATACGGTAATTAGTCTCTATTCGGTCATTTTTTCCTGGTTTGTAATTAAACTATATTTTGCTATATTTACCTTACTGTGGGGCAGATGTATAGGCTGAAGATTTGACTGCATGTTCAGACAACAGGTGTGGACTTTAATGATGTACGTTTCCCACGCCAACACACTAGACGATGTGCACAATGCCAATATCATTATCGTACATATCATTTAAAAATACCTTATACTGTGTACGTACGCACCTTTAGATATACTTAAATGTCTAATCCACACTAAACAATGATCGCCTAAATGCCATACTTGCCTACTTTTGAAAACTAGTTTCAGGGAGATTATAGTTGGCAGTAGAAATTCACACGGTGCAGCATTGAGGAAGCGCGTCATACCCAAAGGGCGTGTCTAGATCAATATATGGTCGTATACTTGCTTAAATGCCTTAAAGAAGATATTTCTATAAAACATTATTACGTGTATATTTTGAGAAATTTAGTAAGTGTTGATAATAACTATGCTGTCTACAATATTGTATGTGTTGTGATATTTATTCCCACTCAGCATAATGGGCCCTATTCAGACCTGATCACATGATTATCAATACATTGCACAAGTGTACGGCCCATAGTAAGCATGCGCGAGGCCATCCGGCAATGAAGTCCTGCAATTTTTTCTATACATATGACGTTTGCAAGGTGATTGACAGGAAGTAGGCCTCTGGGGATGGAAACTGACTGTTTTAATGGGAGTGGTAAGAAAACTGCAGACATGCCTAGGAAAACGCTGGAAGTGTCAGGGCTACGCGGCGCCTGCAATGAGTTGTAGCCAGTGTATAAATCAGTCGATAGTGAGCCTGTTACTATAGGATTTGGACATATGCGTACGGCTCTGAATGGATGTGTAGCTGTACACACTTGCCGATGCCTGCGGGTGACGAACACCGGTGGGGGGAGTGTACAGACTTGAAAGCAAATCAGTGATTTACTCTCTTCTCTGTACAGACACAGAACCATAGAAGTGTGCATCAGCAGTTGGGCGGGCATACAGACCGGGCAATATAATGAACAATATAACTCAGTAGGGCTAAAATGGGCAATATAGCTAATTTTATTGCCCAGTGTGTACAGGCTTTACACAGACTCTGCTGCAGGGGGACTAAGATGGGTTGCTGGGAAACAGACTGCTGTGCCCATGTGTTGACCTAAGACATCTCGACCTTCAGTGGTCCACCCAATGCATGTTGACCTAATATGGGTTGACCTAATGACCCATACTCCTTTGGAAGTCCTCTCTTCCCAAGTGGCTGCTCTTCCGATAAGAAGAGCTGTCCCCATTGGTGTAACTAGGGCTCCGCAGCTCTAGCAGTGGCAGGGGAATCCAGCGCAACAGAGGTGCACAAGCCTCACTGATGCTGGCGCTCTGCTGCTGCCATCCACAGCTCAGTGTGATGGTAGGGGACTCAGGGGAGCAGATATACTTCCTGACGCATTATCCCCAGCAGGCATCCTCTCAACCTGAGCCAGGGCCGCAGTACCTCCCTTCCGCTGCTAATCGTGAGTCAAGGCAACGGGGCTGTTGGAGTGAGCAGTAGAGGAGAGAATCGCGGGTCCCACAGAAGGTTAGAGAGGGGGCGTGGCTTAGCGTCTGATTGGAGCAGATGTGCGGCTCTGGAGCTCCAGGCTGGGCTGCTCTTTTGTAGATGTTTACAAGGCTCTCATCTGTCCACCTGCCACCCCTACTGCTGCTAGACCCGGCTCCGTCCTTCTCTTGGGCTAAGAACACCTGCGGAAGCCTCTTCTGCAGGAACGCATACAGCTGAGGAAGCGGTCTGGGACGCAGCAGCAGCTCTCTCTACCCCCTTGAGGACACTTCTGCTGCCTAACCCTATTGAGCCCGTAGCCCCTGGCACTCTGAGTACCATTTAGAAGCCTAACTCTAACTATCCACCCTCACCCCCCTAGCCTAACCTTAATTATACACCCACTGTAGCCTCACCCTAACTAAACAACCCCTACCCCCCCCCCCAAAGCCTAACTTACTATACACCCCCATAGCCTAACCCTAACTATACACCCCCACTCCCAGAGCCTAGCTCTAACTATAGACCCCCCCCCACAGCCTAACTCCGACTATACAACCCATAGTCTGACCTTAATTATACACCCTCCTGTAGCCCAACCCTAACTATACATTCCCCCACAGCCTAACCGCAAACACCCTGCAGCCTATAACCCCAACCATACACACCACACAGCCTATATCCCTATCCATACACACCCTGCAGCCTATAACCCCAACCATACACACCACACATCCTAAATCCCTAACCATACACACCACACAGCCTATATCCCTAACCATACACACCACACAGCCTATATCCCTATCCATACACACCACACAGCCTATATCCCTAACCACACATAGACACCCTGCAGCCTATAACCCTAACCATACACACCACACAGCCTATATCCCTAACCATACACACCACACATCCTATATCCCTAACCATACACACCACACAGCCTATATCCCTAACCATACACACCACACAGCCTATATCCCTATCCATACACACCACACAGCCTATATCCCTAACCACACATAGACACCCTGCAGCCTATAACCCTAACCATACACACCACACAGCCTATATCCCTAACCATACACACCACACATCCTATATCCCTAACCATACACACCACACAGCCTATAACCCCAACCATACACACCACACAGCCTATATCCCTATCCATACACACCCTGCAGCCTATAACCCCAACCATACACACCACACATCCTATATCCCTAACCATACACACCACACAGCCTATATCCCTAACCATACACACCACACAGCCTATATCCCTATCCATACACACCACACAGCCTATATCCCTAACCACACATAGACACCCTGCAGCCTATAACCCTAACCATACACACCACACAGCCTATATCCCTAACCATACACACCACACATCCTATATCCCTAACCATACACACCACACAGCCTATATCCCTAACCATACACACCACACAGCCTATATCCCTATCCATACACACCACACAGCCTATATCCCTAACCATACACACCACACAGCCTATATCCCTATCCATACACACCACACAGCCTATATCCCTAACCATACACACCACACAGCCTATATCCCTAACCATACACACCACACAGCCTATTTCCCTATCCATACACACCCTGCAGCCTATAACCCTAACCATGCACACCACACAGCCTATATCCCTAACCACACATAAACACCCTGCAGCCTATAACCCCAACCATACACACCCCACAGCCTATATCCCTAACCATACACACCACACAGCCTATATCCCTATCGATACACACCCTGCAGCCTATAACCCTAAGTAACCATACACACCACACAGCCTATATCCCTAACCATACACACCAGACAGCCTATATCCCTAACCATACACACCACACAGCCTATATCCCTATCCATACACACCCTGCAGCCTATAACCCTAACCATGCACACCACACAGCCTATATCCCTATCCATACACACCCTGCAGCCTATAACCCTAACCATGCACACCACACAGCCTATATCCCTAACTACACATAAACACCCTGCAGCCTATAACCCCAACCATACACACCCCGCAGCCTATAACTCCAACCATAAATACACACACACACGCACACAGCCTATAACCACAGCCATCACACACACACACACACACCCCGCAGCCTATAACCCTATCACACACACACACCCTGCAGCCTATAACCCTAACCATACACACATACCCCTTAGCCTATAGCCCCAACCACACCCAGCAGCCTATAAACCTAACCATACACACACCCATAGCTTTATAAAATGTGTAAGGGGCATTACAGTGTTGTGTGTAGTCTATAAATGGCCTTATGGTGTGTTGTGCATAGTGCTAGTGGCTTTACAGTGTGGCGCACAATGTAAGGTACATTATGGTGTGTGGTGTACAGTGTTAGTGGCATTACAGTGTGTATTGTATAGTGTAAGTGGCATTAAGATGTCTTGCATAATGTATAAGGGGCAATTTATAGTTACGCCACTGGCTGTCCCTGCAGGTAAGAGCTAACACAGCAGGTAAGTGTGCCTGTATATTGGTGAACACACTTTCCAGAACGCAGTGACAGCAGACACAGTTTTCATGCAAAATTGATACAACCCATCCATAGTGTTTCATAGTGTGTTCCATAACATATGCTCCAAAATAATTTCATTTTGAAAGCATGTGTGAAATGAATGGACCTTGAGTTAACTCTCTGAAATGTGACACAAATAGCAAAAAGGACAGACAGACCTGTGTCAAGGCTGAGACTATTGTACAGCTGGCATTCAGTGCTTCATTTAAAAAGAAAAAAAACATCTTACACTTATGCGATTTGTGCCAATGTCTTTGAAAGGTTTTTTTTTTTAGGACAATATTTTGAGGGGTATTTAGTGTTGGGGCAGTATGTGGCATGAGAGTAGTATAGGTATTTGGAGGGGAAGCAGCGATGGTGTAGTACAGTAGTATTAGAAGGGGGAGCAGTGTTGGGCTGGATTTTGAGGGGGGACAGTGTTTGAAGAGGTGAGTAATGTTTGGGTAGCTATTGAAGGGAGAATAGTGTCAGGTCAACTTTTGGAGGTGGAAACAGTGTCTGGTGAGTTTATAAAGGGGTGGACAGTGCGGTGCTAGTTTTTATTGGGGGAACAGTATTGTGGCAGATTGGGAGGGTGGATGCTGCTGGCAAGGGCAAACGCAGGATTTTCAGAAGGGGGTTTCCAGAGGAACGGAACAAAGCCGGGTGAGTTAAAGTATTATAGATAGACCAAATGTATAGGAATAATAATAAATATATATAGTGGAGTGGGCTTATTATTCATAATTTTCTGGTGGGAGGACAGCTTGCTTGACTGCAGATATCTCCAGTTCCCAAAAATAGATTTCTTAGACTTTAATGGAAGTAAAAACTAGAGAATCGCATCTACCAAATGATATTGGGGACTAGGGGATCAGCATTCAGTAGGCAGAGAAATCTGCCAACGAGTATATAAAACTACATACCAGGTGTGTGGAGCTGTAGCAGTAACCAGCTGCTGGAATGCTGATATCTCTGGTTCTGGGTAGGGATGGCCATCGACCATCGATGATTCGAAATCATCGATGGTTCATGACCGATGTCGAATACTTTTGCCATCGATGGGGGAGAACCAGATGGTTTCCCTCCATCGATGAAACAGCAAAACGATGTTTTGCTTTTTTTTTTTTTCAAAGTGACGGGACACAGAGCATAGCTCCGCCCCCTGACACCCGCGAAGCCCCACCCCCGTCTATTGATTGGCCCACAGGCCAATCAATCAAACACAATGGATGACCATCGATATGTAAAAATATCGATGGTCATCCATTGCATAGTTTAGCACTATCGATGGCCTGTTGCAGAATTGCCATCGATGGCAACCATCGATGGCAATGGCAACGATGGCCATCCCTAGTTCTGGGAACAGTAGAGACAAGCTTCTAGTGTCCATCAAAGGGGAAGAGTCCCAGCTTTTGGAATATAACCTCAGAAAAAGTAACTAACTAAACTAACTCAGACAGAACTTGAAATATCTGACTGGGAAGAGCAATTAACAGGCTTGGATGGGGACCACTGCTTTGAAGTCAGAAATCTCTGGTTCCCAAGGGCCGATTTTTTAAATTCTTGTACCCATGGAAAGAGGGGACCCTCAGCTTTCAGCCTAGGGCCCTTAGACTCCTGGGGGGGGTTTCTGGGTACTCAGAAACCCCCCCTGCGTGCGCTACTGGCTGCTGGGGAAGTATGGGGAGGGACAGTGTATGCAACAGTGGGAGTTACGGGTGGATACCTCTCCCAGTAAATTGTGCAATATCGCACCTCCCAACACTGTGGTGTCTGGAGGTCGGACTCTCGCACGGTCTGTCAGGCATGCTACTGAAAAGGGGTGTGGCATTGTGAAGCCACCCCCTGTTTTGCAGCTGGGGGCATGGTTAGCACTGTGTGAGCTGCTGGCCATGCTCCCTGTCCCCCTGCCTCCATGCGCACTGTCTATTCCTGCTGTTCTGCTAGGCAGAGCAGAAACAGGCAGGGGTGACTCTCCTCTGCCCCCTCCCCCCCCCCCCCCACACACACACACCGTGGGACACTGCCAGCCCTGGGTGGGATGCAGGACAGTCCCAAAAAAGGGACTGTCCTGCAAAAATCTGGGCCATCGCCCACTCCCCACTGTACCCGGCCGCTCCCCGCTATGTCTGACGGTGCCCCACTATGCCCGGATGTTTCTTCATGTCCCCTTCGGCTTCCTGCTTATTCCTGCTCTGGAGAAGAACCTGGAGCAATTAGGGAAGTCAGTCTGCCCACTTCAGGTCAAATGGCTGATGGCGTCTACCTCCCATATTAACGCTGCTGTACTATGTACATCTCTGAAACAGGTCCGCTGTTAATAATTTATTTAGGCTGGATCAGAGTTACTGCTGTTTAAATACAATTAAGAAAATATATTCCAGCATACTGCTGCTACGATTACATCTTTATAATTGATGGATGCATTTTATTGCACAATATTTTTAAACGTGTAACAGAGTATAAAAAATGATTAGATGGAACCTTAGAAGGGCACTTTTTGAAGTAAAAAATATATTGTCTGCCGCTATTTTCAATTCAAGCCTCCCGCTGGACCACTAGCCAGCCAGGTCATGAGAGGCCAGCTTCTAGGATAGACTCCTGTGGAAAACGCGTTTCTCCGCTCACAGGGCGGCTTTCTCAATTCCAGACTCTGTGAGCGGAGAAACGCGTTTTCCACAGGAGTCTATCTTAGAAGCTGGCCACCCATGACCACCACTATACCATCTGACCCATGGGTTCATCATTCGGCAGCACACTTGGAACGGTGGCAGAGTTCCCAGGTGTAGCTGCTCCACGTGAGTCTGACGAGTAACGGCAAACCGCCGCCGGGAGAGACTGAGGCCAATATCCCACACGCTAAGGCTGGAGAGAGGCACCCACGCTAGGTGCACTATTCACTGAAGCCGAGATATCAGCTATGAGCGGCGCAGTCCTTCAAAGAAGCACCGTGCACCTCCAGCTTTCCCGCAGCGGCGCCGATCAGGCTGAATAGCCGCACGTCTGGGACGGGTAATATACCTATACTTACTATTGTATTATCTGGACACACTAACTGTACCTCAGCGCTGGATGCGCTTGTGTCATGAGAATTGACTTGTTCAAAGTAAAACAGCTATTAAAAAAACTGGCAGTTGGAAATCTATCTGCCAAAAAGCTCCAGCACCATATATAATTATATACAAAAAAACCCGGACGCGGGTAACTGCACTTAATGATGGACAGTGCCTCATGCCTCATTCAAGGCTGACCCCTCATTCAGTATAAACACGTGGTTAGCTTAAACTCAACCAGCTAACATCCCCTACTTATTTAATTTACTTTCCTAAAAGTTATTATTTACTGTTATTCATTGTTTTTCTATTATTATTATTATTATTATTTTTATTTAATATTATTTTCATTTTTATTTAATTTGATTCTGTTTATTTATTCATTTCTTTAAAATTCTTGGTTTTTATTATGTGTATTTCTAATGTGATTATTGTTGCGCAATTTGCACATTAACTAATATGAGATGTGTACCTAATAAATTTTATTAATTTTAACTGTCTAGTGTGTCACTTCAGCGCCCCGTACTATTTTTGGTATTTTTGTGGTATTTGGAGAGGTTGGCATTCCTCCAGTACGGTGGCTGCAGAAGGTACACTGCCCAGTACACGCTACGCTAGCCCCGAGCACCGTAGACATTTGTTGTTCCAAGCTATTTAGTCCCCCTTGGCATCGAGCATGAAGCCCCTTGGTATCGAGCATGAAGCCCCTGGCATCGAGCATGAAGTTCCTAGCAATGAGCATGTAGGTAAGTGGCACTTATGTGTCAAATGTGTAATGGGCATTACGGTTTGTTATATAGTATGTAATGGGCATTAAAGTTTGTTATATAGTATGTGATGGGCATCATGTGTGGCCTTATGTGTAATTGGCATTACGGCATGTGGCTTTATGTGTAATGAGTATTAGAAAGTTTGCTAAAATGTGCAATGGGTATTATGGTGTGTGTTATAATTTTAGGCCGCGCCCCCCTTTCCCCAAGCAAGAGCACCACCTACTACAAATTTTGGGGGGGGAACATGCCCTTGCTCCGGGCACCGTGGCACCTAGCTACACCACTGGGGTCAAGGCTAGATTTCTGGGGCCCATCCACAGGCAAAAATATGAGGGAAAAGGGGGGAGGAGGGATAAGTTCCGCACTGAATTCCTTTTGTTCGCCTCTTATAGGCTGTATCTGCTTTCTCTATTAATTTTTCAATTCATTTAACTGTTATATTCAAAAAGAAGAAAGAGATGTGGTGCTACCCGTCTCTAAATTTTAGATATACACAAAAAAGGAAGGGAACAGTAGAGATGGAATGGGTGCACACTGCAGATAACTATATAAGGCGTCCAACTGATAATAAACACTATAAAATATAACTTTTATTTAATATCCCTTAAAAAGGAGGGAGTATGCTAATTACTGCCTCTCTATAAAAACAAATACATAGAAGTGAATAAAGTTTGGAAAGGGTGATTTAAAAAGATCGTGATGTAGAAGCTCTTTGATTTTTATGTGTTACTGTCTCCAAACTTGTAGTTCTCTCCTGTTTGAGGAAAGAGACTTTGGTAATTATATGTGTATTTTCGCTGATCAATTTATCTGATCACACTGTTATTGTTTTCCAACCAGATATGATATCTCTCTGACTATTGATTCAATAAATTGGAGGCTTGTATGCCTATCAACTCATACTGCACTGTGATTTAAATTTATTGGTTATATGGACAGGGAGCTTTCATTTCATTGTGCGGGTACACAGTGATAAGATTGTCTTGGTAGTACACACTACCCAATCTTCACTGGAACTCTCCGTTCACAGGTTGAATGCCAATTTCCCTCTACATATTCTTTCCCGTTTGTACAGCCCAAATTATCAATGGGATACTGTAAGCTTGTTTATGTGATCTCTCAGGATATTGGTTTGTGTGTGTTATATATAATTAGACACCACACCTTTCTGAGTAGTCACTTTGTTGTTTTACGGGTTTAGATAGTGCATACACACTGTCCAATTTATTGAATTTTCACACTTATCCAATATCACAGTTTTACAGTTTTATCTATAATTTATTTAATCACATGTGCATGGAGGATCTATGGTTTGGACATTTGTGACTTCATGCCGTGCCTACCAAATTTCAAAGAATGTATTGTGCTCCACAGCCGCTTGTATATGACTCGTGCGGTTAGTTGCCGCTTTCTTCGCTATTATATTTAGCAGTCATTACTACAGGGTAATGTATGATTGTCGGGATATACACCTGCGTTCACACATATACATCAAGCAGACTAATATATAGCCGTATGCTGTATGCGCGGCATAAATACTGTCTGTCTTATTTGATATACGTGCTATAACATCAGCATTTAGATAAGGCTGTTATTCCCCAGCAGGGGCTTTCGTGTGGGAGACAATACAAGATCTAAAGATCTAGTGAAAAGGCTGCTGTGGAGCACAACTTAACGATATAGCAGACACTGTAACAAATTATTTATTTCCAAACCAGTGATTCTGAAAACATAAATGATTCAATATACTAATAATGGACAAATGTGAAATCTGATAGATTGGATAATGTGTACACACTAACAGACACCTAACAATCATACAATGTTCACGCAATAAATAAATAAACTGATTGTATCATACAGCAAGATTGGATGAAATGTATTAACCACCGAAACTTGCTCACAGAATAACCATTCAATTGAGATATAACGAACGCAATTGGAGGAGTCAAGATTGTATAGTGTGTACCCAATGCAATAGAAGAATGCCACCTAATGAATTATAAGATCTTGTATTGTCTCCCACACGAAAGCCCCTGCTGGGGAATAACAGCCTTATCTAAATGCTGATGTTATAGCACGTATATCAAATAAGACAGACAGTATTTATGCCGCGCATACAGCATACGGCTATATATTAGTCTGCTTGATGTATATGTGTGAACGCAGGTGTATATCCCGACAATCATACATTACCCTGTAGTAATGACTGCTAAATATAATAGCGAAGAAAGCGGCAACTAACCGCACGAGTCATATACAAGCGGCTGTGGAGCACAATACATTCTTTGAAATTTGGTAGGCACGGCATGAAGTCACAAATGTCCAAACCATAGATCCTCCATGCACATGTGATTAAATAAATTATAGATAAAACTGTAAAACTGTGATATTGGATAAGTGTGAAAATTCAATAAATTGGACAGTGTGTATGCACTATCTAAACCCGTAAAACAACAAAGTGACTACTCAGAAAGGTGTGGTGTCTAATTATATATAACACACACAAACCAATATCCTGAGAGATCACATAAACAAGCTTACAGTATCCCATTGATAATTTGGGCTGTACAAACGGGAAAGAATATGTAGAGGGAAATTGGCATTCAACCTGTGAACGGAGAGTTCCAGTGAAGATTGGGTAGTGTGTACTACCAAGACAATCTTATCACTGTGTACCCGCACAATGAAATGAAAGCTCCCTGTCCATATAACCAATAAATTTAAATCACAGTGCAGTATGAGTTGATAGGCATACAAGCCTCCAATTTATTGAATCAATAGTCAGAGAGATATCATATCTGGCTGGAAAACAATAACAGTGTGATCAGATAAATTGATCAGCGAAAATACACATATAATTACCAAAGTCTCTTTCCTCAAACAGGAGAGAACTACAAGTTTGGAGACAGTAACACATAAAAATCAAAGAGCTTCTACATCACGATCTTTTTAAATCACCCTTTCCAAACTTTATTCACTTCTATGTATTTGTTTTTATAGAGAGGCAGTAATTAGCATACTCCCTCCTTTTTAAGGGATATTAAATAAAAGTTATATTTTATAGTGTTTATTATCAGTTGGACGCCTTATATAGTTATCTGCAGTGTGCACCCATTCCATCTCTACTGTTCCCTTCCTTTTTTGTGCCCATCCACAGGCCCCTTGATACAGGCCGGGCCCTAGGCAAGCGCCTAGATTGCTTAGCGGGAAATTCGGCCCGGAGCTGGTTTGCAGGGGGGAGGAGGGCTCTGGAGGCAGATAGAGAAGGGCTGGGGGAAGAAGGGGGTGGAGCAGCCTGAAAGGGGGCAATTTCTACCCTTACCGTATTAACTGTGGATGGCAGCAGCACTGTACCAAGTACTTTGACTGACACTATTCAGTATTTGGGTGGGCGAGCAGCCTTTTTGCTCCCCCTGTTCCAGCGTCTATGCTTCTACTGATCTAACATTACCGAATGCATTGTGGTGTTTAATAACACCATATGCATAATTATTTAAGAAAAAGGTCTTATTGAAAAGAGCAGTCCTTCACAGTGTGGGTTCTCACAGGTTTGTGATGTGGGAGTCACAAACCGCTGAGAGAGGGGTGCAGGAGAAGCAATGAGAGTCATGACTTCAGGGAACAGAGCAATGCAGGTGAGTTAGATGTTGCTGCGGCCGGAGTCACTGTAAGATTGCAGATAGGCTGTTGCTGCAGCCGCTGTTGAGAGCCAGGGCTGCAGACAGAGATACTAGCAGAACTGAAGCTGGTCTATATAAGGAGGCACCATTCCAAGGGCGGGATGTACTAAGACGAGAATATGGTAAAATCCACGGTTTGCTGCATTTTCAAATGTACTAATACCCAGCCGCTGTGTCATCGCAGGGCAGGGTATCGCCACCTTTTACAGCTCCGGGCCGTCACCGCACCACGATACTAGCCGTATATGTTAGTACATATGCTCTAGCATTACGGTGGGGGGGGGGGGGTGGCGAGGGGCGGCAATATATGTTAATACATCCCGCCCAAAGTCACAGAACAGCTGCAAAAGCTACTGGGAACAGTTCTGTGTACAGTATGTAACCTTCAGCAGCTACTCCACATGTGTATGTACTGAGTCCGTCTGTAACATTTCACAGCTTATTCCTCACCTACACCATCAGACACTCCGAGAAACTCTGAGCTCTTCTGAAGAAAGGAAAGAAAGGGATAGTAGCGCTAATGACAAAATATATTTTCTCACAGACCCCTTAAATCCAGCTGCTAACTTTTTAGGATCACCAATCCTAACGAAGAGAACAAAAGAACAAAGTAAAAGGAAGTGTTTGGATTTAAGAAATAGATTTAAGCCAGTCTATGTTAGTAATTTAAGACATTTATAGATACAGACAAAAATGTAATATTAAAAAAAATGTAATAATCAATTTCATAGGTACCGGACGACACCAAACATATACAATGACACTAGAAATAGAAAAAAACACAAATAAAAATCAGTATTATCCTGAGGAAAAAAAAATCATAAAATCAGCTAAAATTGCACGTGGAAAATAGGCAGTCCCCCTTTGGATATAACAGGAAAAATCGACTTTAGCCAGCCTCAAATTAGTAAAAGGTTAAGGAACAGTCCAGTATTATTACTGAAAATATCTGGTCGTATGTTAACAGTCCAGTATTAGTGGTGTTAAGTTTGAGTCTGATATAGTTACCACCAGGGCTATTTTTCAGCAGGCTCCAGCAGGAACTGAGGCCCTTATTCTAGTTCACTCTTTCTGACAAAATATTTCTTAGATGGACAAAACCATGTGCACTGCAGGTGAGGCAGGTGTAAAACCCCACCCAAAACTAATTATCTCTGCACAAGTAACACCTGCCTCACCTGCAGTGCACATGGATTTATCCATCTAAGAAATATTTTGTCAGAAAGAGTGAACTAGAATAAGGGCCTTAGTTCCTGCTGGAGCCTACTGAAAAATAGCCCTGGTTACCACTATCCTGTTTATAGGCTGGAAGGCATCATGGAGGTGCTGCTAGCATCAGTCCACAGAAAAAAACACTCGAGTGTAAGATTGGAGGCACAGCGCAATTGCGATATAGGGCTCCAATATGCCGGCCGGCGGTACCTTTCAAATAGCAGAAAGAATTGCGAACTGACGCGTTTCCCCGCTTACTTTTGTCAGCGGCTTTCTCAAAGATCAAGTGCATTTTTTTAATATATAATTTTTGTCTGTATCTATAAATGTCTTCTAAATAAACATTACTATGCATTCCTCTGTGCCTACAGTCAGTCCTACCTTAACCCTCTGAGTGTCAACATCTCTGTGAGAGATGTGCAAAATATCTGCTATAAATTCCAGCATCGCTCACATTTGTTATCTAAACTCAAATAAAAAATGTTGTGTAAAAAAAGATTATATTTCTTCTATAAAGGTAAACATTACAGGTCATTATGATGAATAGAAAAGTTTACTTGGCAATTTTCACACCTATTTTGACAAATTCACTTGGCACTCAAAGGGTTAATAGCTACTGGGCCCCCCTGATTTTCATTTACCTCCTGTCTCCATTTCATATGCACTGACACCAGCAAAGATTAATATAATAGGTTAACCCCTTCATTGGCAGGACTTATTGTGCTACAGTAAAGGCCCCCATACACTATCCGATTTTGGGACGATTTCATCCGATTTCGGCACTTTGTGTCCTTATATCCTGGTGGTCGGCCCAAGTTGGCACAAATAACCGATACCACTGGAGATGGTTGAAGGACAGTGATATGGTCACCTTTTTGAAGAAATAAAGCAGTGATCCTGGAGTGGGTAATTGTCTTGGTGGTATGGTGGATGAGAGGAGAGCTGGATCTTCCACTGGGCTGGTTCGGACTCCAATTCACAAATCAAAGTGGCAAATGGGGTTTGAGGCACTTTCTGATGCGTTTCGCCGGTCCTGCCAGCTTTATCAAAGGCTGTCAGGCCAGCTCGACAGCCGTGACCCAAGATTGAATACCCCCTAAATGTCACTGTATTTCCTGATGTTCGCCTTGTATTTGAGATTTGGAAGTTCTCTGTTCCTCTGCCTAGCTAGGACAAGAAGATGACCAAGAAGAATCCTTGAAGACCAGGTGTGATCCGCATGACACTCAACATTAGGGGTGCCACACTTCTATATTGGCTCCCTAGAGGTGTTCCCTCTAATGCCTGTAAGATTGATGCCACTGCTTCCTCCACCTACAGTATGTCAGTGTGGGGCAGATGAATGCTGATGTCTCATAACAGCGCGGGTAGCTCCCAGTGGATTGCTGGACAGGCCAAAGCATGAGGAGATGCTGACACTGCAGATGGAACAGGAAGTGACCAAACATGGTTCATCTCCATGGTAATAAGAGACTTCTTCCACCATCTGTAGACGTCTTCTTCATCCACCATTATGTTCAAGTACCCCCAATGATATGCAGCATAACCTCAGGGATATGCGTACCTGCTGTATTAGGCAATATTTAGTGTATATGGGTAATGCAGCCAATCCTACGAAAACAATATTTTCAGAGGGCTGGCCTCAAAATCAGCTTAGATGCATCAAGCCCTGTGTATGGAAAAGTTACGGTATAGTGGGTAGACAATGTTTAGGTCAACCTAGTAGTGGTGGACTAGGTCAACACCTGAAAATGGTCGACAAACCATAGATCAACATTGCCAGAAGGTTGAATGGTACTTGTTTCCTAGCACGGCCACAATCGTTGGGATCGTGTACCTTTAAGTTAAGGTACATGATCCCAACGATGGACCCGATTTCCTTTGAAATCAGGTCCATTTTGCCGGCAAAGGTAAAAAATCGGGGGCATCGCGTCGGTCGGGACCATTAACATTGGTCCCGACGCGACCGACGCGATGCCCACGATTTCCCCATAGGCTTCAATGTTAAAATATTTTAACATTGAAGCCTATGAGCGCCCGACGCGATGCCCCCGATTTCTCCATAGGCTTCAATGTTAAAATATTTAACATTGAAGCCTATGCGATGGACCCGATTTGTCCATAGGCTTCAATGTTAAATTATTTTAACATTGAAACTGAGTCCATTTAACATAGGAAAAAATGGGAAAAGGCCGAATGAGGGCCATTTCTCATTGGGTATGGCCCCATCATGTGTGTGAAAAATAATGGCCCCCCATTGTGGCCACCACCCCCACGATTGAAGCGAACCCGAAGCGTGACGAGCGCAGCGAGCCCGCGAGGGGCGGCCGTGCGCGTCCTCCGACCTTTTCATTCCCCTACTATCCACGTCGGCGTGGAGTTGAGAATAGATTAGTGTGGCGAGCGCAGCGAGCCATCAAGCCCGAAGCGTGCCCCGCGTGGGGGCTGATACCTGTGAAGCCCACGAGGGGACGCAGGGATCTGTGAAGGTATCAGCGTGCGCTCGCCACGCTTCTGGCTCGGTGGCTCGCTGCGCTCGCCACACTAATCTATTCTCAACTCCACGCCGACGTGGATAGTAGGGGAATGAAAAGGTCAGAGGACGCGCACCGCTGCGCTCGCCACGCTTCGGGTTCGCGTCAATCGTGGGGGTGGCGGCCACAATGGGGGGCCATTATTTTTTACACACATGACGGGGCCATACCCAATGAGAAATGGCCCATATTGGCCCTTTTACCATTTTTTACTATGTTAAATGGACTCAGTTTCAATGTTAAAATAATTTAACATTGAAGCCTATGGACACGATGGACCCGATTTCTCCATAGGCTTCAATGTTAAAATAATTTAACATTGAAGCCTATGGACACAATGGACCCGATTTCTCCATAGGCTTCAATGTTAAATTATTTTAACATTGAAGCCTATTAAGAAATCGGGTACATTGCGTCGGTCGCGTCGTGTGCGTTTTGGTATGCACCCGACGCGACCGACACGATTTTTTCCGACACGACCACCACGATAGAAATCGTGGTGGCCGTGCTAGGAAACAAGTACCGGTTAAATCAAGCTTAAGGTGGACATGGTGTCAGGAGCAGCCACGGCGGAGCACGGCAGGTCCACTACTCACCACTCCAGAGCAGTCAAATATGCTTAAACAATTAATGGATTGGATGAAACAATCATTTGTGACCAAGGGTACATTCCTGGAAATGCAGAATGTCAAACGATCTACTGTAGGGCCTATTTAGGCTTAAGCTATGAAGTAGAGGTTTCTTCAGATGAATTAGAAGAAATGGAGGATATTTCCAGGGAAGAATCAGGGTAATTGAAAGAAAAAGATAAAGCCTTTCATTTAGATTTGGTTGAGAGCATTCTGAAAAATATTTTTATGTCTATGATCTACAAGGAGGTAGTAGATGTTTGAGGAGTGTGACCAACTATTCGAAGATGGATCAAAAAAAAGGAAGAACATTCTCTGTCCATAAGGTTATGAAAGAGATAATATCGAAAGAATGGTCTAATCAGGATAGAAAAGCAAAGAAGGCTGGCTATGATTGATGAGATGTACCCATTTAAGAATGATCAATTTCTTAATTGGTGTTTAGTCCCAAAGGTGGATGCCGCTGTGGCAGAACTCACGTCAAGACCACTATTCCCTTGTAAGATGGGGGGCCTTTAGGGATACAATGGATAGAAAATTGGAAAATCCATTGCTGAAATTACATTTGTCCTCAGCCGTTTTACTCAAGTCTGGTGTAGCAATGGCTTCAGTGTCCAGGGCCCTCACACTGCATTAGTCAACTATGCATTCAGATATTGAAGAGAGACTCTCAAAACAATATCTTCTAAGGAGTCTTAAGATTATGCAGAAGGCTATTGAATATTTATGCGAGTGTCACGCTCTTAGAAGCACCAGCTGCAGAGTAATGTAGGCTGGGTGCTTTAACGTATGGGGGTTGCATCCACGACAGAATGGAGTGAAACAAATGAGATAAAATGAAGTTGATTTAATAAAGGTATTGCAAGACAATGATACTGATGGCACAAAGATATATGGCAAATATGCAAATATAAAGTCAATAGACCAGTATGTTATTGCAGAAGATGATGATGCTTGGTACTTGAAAGAATACTGTAATATTGCTTGAAGAGTGGAAGAATAAATAAAAGGATCGGATTGGATAATTGAAGATTGACGATTGAGTTGAAGATTGGAAGATTAGATTAAGGATTGAATGATTGGATTGACAATTGGATGGTTGGGTTGAAGATTGGATGATTAGATTGAGGATTGGATGATTGGGTTGAAGATTGGATGATTGGGTTGAAGATTGGATGGTTGGTTTGAAGGTTGGATGATTGGATCGAAGATTGGATAATTGGATTGAGGATTGAATGATTGGATCGAGGATTGGATGATTGGATTGAAGATTGGATGAGCGGCTTGAAGTTTGGAAGATAAATGAATAATGAAGATGGTGAACGAAGAAGGCTTGTCCTTGCTGAGTGAGATCGTAGCTGCAGACAGAGGTGACCGTGGAAGTAACCGTCGGGATGTAAAGCAAGGTGAGACCCCTTGGGAGGGCTAACCTTGCTGAGTCCTCTTTGGCGGAAATGGAGTCTGTGACACTTGGAGCAGTTGACGATCAGCAGGAGACCTTCCAAGAGTACGCTCGGGATTGTAGCGGACAGCTACAGAGCCAGGCTGGAGCAATGATGCTGAGGGATCGACATCATTGTACTGACTGCCGGTCTAACCCGGCCAGTCAGTACTTAACAGGTGAACTGTGCAGCGATAGGTCAGGCAATCTGACAGGGGAGGCGGAGCCGCACAGGAGAGGCTGAGGTAACCAACAAGATGGCGCCCACCAGTGAGGGCGACAGATTTCAGCCGGCCTGGATTGTACGCAGCTGCGCAGCGACGGCATTCAGTCAGAGAGCTAACCAGGCACAAACACACATGGCGGCACGCCACTTATACCCTGCATAGGACCAGAGCACATAGCACCAGTGTCACCCTGTGGTGACAGTGCGGCCACATGTACCCCACCGGAGCCAGGGACACAAGCAGAGGTGAGCGCCATGGTTCTATAAGTGCAGCTAGAGAGCCTAGGGCTGAGTACAGCACAGGGGTTTTGGGTAAACGCCATGGTGGATGTGACAGCGAGGACTCTTTAGACACAGTCTATTTTTTGGCTAGGGCTATCGCGGCTGGTGTCATGGCTAGAAGAGCATTGTGGCTCAAACCATGGAATGCTGGTACGCGCTCAAAAAATAGATTAGCAACCAAGCCATTTGAAGGCTCTTTTTTGTTTGGTTCTAAATTGGATACAATGATCCAGAGAATCACAGGAGGAAACTCTGTTTGGTTACCTCAAGACAGGAGGAACAGATTTTCTATGCCTGCCTTCACTAAACAACAATTTAAAGGGGCCAAAATCTTATAGACCAAGTCGCCAATACTATAGAAGAGAAAATTTTGGCATGTCATGACAGTCATTTTGCCAATCTTTCAGAAGAAGCTCAGGACAATGGCCCCCGGGCAAAAATTGGGGCCCATCTTCTTGATTTTTTCAGATATTTGGAAAAGATCAAAGACAAATTGGTTTCCAGGATTATACAAGAGGGTTACAAAATAGAATTTCTTATGTACCCAAAAAGGACAAGTTTCTCAAGGGGAAGCAAGGAAAGACAAGCTCTTCTGTTGAAAATATAACATATTTTAGATATCAGTGCAAAAGAAGAGAGTCCGCACGGAAAAGGTTTTTACCATATTCCATGCTTACCCTTCACATGTTTACTATTCGTCCTCACTACTTCCTGAGGGTGTTTATAAAGGTTCTGGTAACTTTGGTTGCCAAATTGAGGAAACAGAAAATCCACATTTGGCCATACTTAGACAACCTTTTGATTGCAGGGAATTTGGCATAAGTACAGAACAGTGTTAATTTCACAATAACATTCTTGCAAAGACATGGTTGGGTCATCAACCAGGAACACATTCACTTGCAACCAACGGAAAACATTCAGTTCTTAGGGATTCTGAAAGATACCCAGAATTTCAGAATCACCCTATCCATATAAAGGTGTTTGAACAGACAACAACTGGCCCAGACTCTAATGTTGGAAAAAAAGGTTCCACTTCAAACAGGACTCCAACTGTTAAATATGATGGCATCAGCCATTCACATAATACTGTACCTTGGGCACAGTGGAACATGCAAAGTCTTCAATGGCAACTTCTACCACATATAAACTAAGGAACCAACAGGCAGCTGTTAGTCAAACTATATTTCAAAGTAAATAATTGACCGAGTTGATGGTCAAACAATTTGGAGACCAAGTTCACAAGTTTAACACTCCCAAGATTTCTAATTCTGACTACAGATTCGAGAATGATAAGATGGGAAGCTAATTTAGCCAAAATGATGGTTCAAGGAACTTGGTTGGTGAAGTAGAGTCAGATGTCATCCAACATGAAAGAACTGGAAGCAGTTTGGAGAGCGATATACTGTCTTAAGGAAATAGTTGGAAACTCTCTTCTCAGGATTATGTCAGACAATGGAGTTGGAAATTCTCTTCTCAGGATTATGTCAGACAATGGAACAGTAATAGTTGGAAATTCTCTTCTCAGGATTATGTCAGACAATGGAACAGTGGTATCGCACATAAATCATCAGGGTGGAACCATATATGAAGCTTGGAGGGTCTCTTGTGTTCTGGTCCGGCTGTGCTCACAGCGGAATCACGGGTGTCCGACGATATCGTTTCTCCAGCAGGCTTGATAACAAGGTATGGAGGAAGATCATCACATGTGGAGGTGTTACAGAAAATATTCCTGAGACCTCCATGGCCAAAGTTCTCCAGTTTTTGTATGAATTTTTTGAATTAGGATGGCAACTATTTAGAGTTAAATAGCAGTGCTAAGTGTGTTATTAGATAGAAGATTGGAGGAAGAAAAAACTTGTTAAAAAGTTCTCCAAAGCTATTAAAAGACTTCGACTACCTCTAAAGTCTTTAGTGGCGTCTTGGGATTTAAATATTGTTCTTACCACCTTAATGAAAGGAAAATATCCCTTAAGTTTCTCACATGGAAGGTGATTTTCCTGGTGGCAATCACTTGCAGCCAGGAGGGTTAGTAAAATTCAGGCGCTCTGGATAGAGGAATCATACCTGATTCTATTCCCGGATAGAGTGGCTTTCTACCTTTACCAAGAAATGTATCTTACCTAGGGCGAAATGTAATAGGGTGCAATTTTATCGCACTTTATAAAATCGCGGGAGGAGGGGGTGTACAGGTGAGTGGAGGCAAAGCCAACACGTACTGCACAGTTTTTCTGGCGCTGTTAGAAAGAATAAATATTGTGCATACAAGATTATGGACTACTGTATATAAAGGGCAATATTTAGCCGGTCCACTGCTGCTGCAGATGGTTTATATGAGTTAGCTAGGACTCATAAAGGTACAAAATAGAGCATGGGGTTATTTTAAACCACTTTGCGCTGCTAGTGGATAAGTTCAGATTTATATACCACTGGACAGAATAACACCGGACACACTGTTAGATAATTGTAAATATTTTATATATAGAAAAAATACAAGCAATTATGCAATTTGTAATGCTTATATGGCCATAAAGGGGTCACGTTTGCAAACTTATTGTGGGAGCTCCAGAGTATATGTAAAATTAGTGGTTAGTAACAGTCATTAGGATGATGAAATAATGAAACAGGATGAAATGAAGGATGAGATGGATTAAGGCAGATAGCCAACAACACAGTCAATTAGCTCAATGCAGGGTTAGTATATCAATAAGGTGCCGTGAATGGGCACTGAGTGCAGGAATTTGTTTGAATATCTCACCCTCCATTAATGGGATGTTAGGATGATTGCGGGGAGCTTCTGATGAATGCAGGCTCTACCCGGTTGTAGAATGATGATGGGGCGGGGAGCGAATGCAGGCTCTACCCGGTTGTAGAATGGTGGTGGAACGGGGAGCGGAGCTCTACCCGTGGTCCGTTAGCAGGAGTGGAAGATGTAACGTCCAGCAAGTGAGCGGCTTAGTTGTACGCCGTACAGCGGGAGTTGGATCTCGACCGCTGACTTGTGTCCAGCGGCTGCTGCCAGATGACGGTGGATCAGGTGCAATAGACCGCGGCAGACCAGCTCGTATGGAAAGCAGTGGGGAGGAGAATCACGTGGGTTTGCAGACGTGACCTGTGACGTCGACGCGTTTCGTCTCAAGGGGCGGAGACTTTTTCATTACAACTGATTAATATGTAATGCTTTGTATACTTTATATACCCTTTTGATTATATGTTGCATTTGCGGCTCATGATGTATTGATTGTAAAGCTGTTTTTAATATGATCATGTTCGTCTGCGCTCTGTTCGGTAACCATGGGAACGCAGACGCTACCCAGCCCGGCGCTTACCACTGAGGTCATCAGTTGTTGCACTCGGGACGTCTGATGCATGCTGAGACGGTTTCTTGTTGCTAGCTGAACACGGCTGTGGTAAGTTCAATTTTAATTTTGGTAACGGGTATAAATGCATGTTTGTTTCACTATGCACTTTGTCCCTGATGACGGGTAACACCCGAAACATGTTGGATTTCCAATAAAGAAAGTGTTTTTTCACTGCATTTGAAGTCGCCTGAGTGCCGCTTGTTTCCTGCTGGTATATATATATATATATATATATATATATATATATATATATATATATATATATATATATATATGTGTGTAATTTGTTCATTATATTGTCTCTCCCCACCCAATTTTCTTCTCATGCTTGGGTACGTCCCAGTGTGATGGCTGCCATGGAGATCATAGAAGAAAGCAGCGAATTATGCTTACTGATAATTCCATTTCTTCTTAGAGATCCCATGGCAGCCATTAGTTGCCCTCCCCTTTATTTATTTTTTCCAGGGACCTCTGAACGGAGACACTTGAAAGACATAAAGAAAAGGGAGGTGGAGACTATTATACCCAAGGTGGGCAGTCCCTAGGAAAAAGTCCTGTCTGAACTATGAGGGAGAGACTAGATGGGCCAAGTGGTTCTTATCTGCTGTCAAATTCTATGTTTCAATGTTTCTATGAGAGGATAATATCCCCATGTGATGGCTGCCATGGGATCTCTAAGAAGAAATGGAATTATTGGTAAGCATAATTCACTGCTTTGCGTAGAGTCATCTCGTTCACTGTATATGAGTGACATAGTGGTGACATAGTGGTGGACAACTGACCTCCCCTTAGCTTCAGAGACCTGCGGTACCACTGTCCCAGAGCCCAGATATCAGAAGACAGTCACCAACTAGTGTGCTATTTGCACCCTGCTCCACTACAAGCTCCTCTTCGCCCCAAGAAGGTCATTCTTCAATAGAAAGATTTTCCCCCCAATTTTATTCAATGTATGCAATGACCTGAAATGAATGTGGCAAATATATATTTTATACATCCTATCAACAAAATGCAATGAACTCAAGTATTCTTCATAATATGCTCATTCAAGCGAAGGGTAAATAGATAGGATTAGAGTAGACTTTGGTCCAGATGATAATTAGAACTTCTAATAGCTTTTCACACACTGCACGCTGTTTTTATGTATGAATCCCCCTTAGGCTTAAAATCATTACTTTTTTTGAAGATACTGTCAGATCGTTTTTTTCCTTATACACAAAATGCTCATTATGAGTGCAGGAGAGATGCATTGCTCGCACGAAACAGTCAGCTACAGAGAAGCCGCTATTGGCTACCACAGTTTGTGGAATATAACATGTAATAAAGTCAGAACCTCAGTAGACTCTAAAGGGGTTTATTTACTACTATAGGAGTTCTATTGAAGATGGGATGGTGGCTATAGCAACCAATCAGGTTCCAGGTTCTACTTCTTATTTATTTTGCATCTTCTAGAAGGTAATAGATACTGTAGAATCTGATTGCTTGCTATAGGCACCAACCCATCTTCAATAGAACTCCCATCTTAGTAAATTTACCCCAATAATGGGTCTGGTTCCGATGTGTACATAATGCCAATGTTCACACAACTGTGCGATTATCAGTAATCTGCGCATTGTGTACCTGCCAAGGTACCTTGGTACTGCACCTCACGGTGAGGATTTAAACGCAAAGTGATTGGTAAAAAGGGGAGGAATCAGGGACTGGCAGCAAAAACGCAGGTGTGTCATGGCCCTTTTTGGGGCATGTTTCGGTCTTCAGCTGCAATCATGTACAGAGAAAAAGAGGACAGGGGGTAGGACTTCCAAATAAGTCCAGAGACCTCCTATGTCAGGAAACCACGCCCCCACACATTCCCTTCAAATCCTTATAGGCCAAAGTAAAAACTTTTCAAACCCTAATCCCAGCCTTCTCACAAATTAACCCCCACTGCTAAATGGATGCTAACCCAATCTGGAGCGGTCTCCTTTCCCAAGAACCCAGCAGCCCTGTCCACAGAGGCAGCATTCTTAGTGGCTCCTGGATAAGGGCGGGATGCACTAACTGGAAAATGCGGTAAAACCCCTGTTTTACCGCATTTTCCTATGTACTATTCCCCGGACGCCACGTCACCACATTGTAGGGTATCGCCACCTTTGGGTGGCGATACCCTACAGAAGCCTATGGGCTTCTTTTCGCCGCCCGCTGCCTACGCCAAAAAACCCGCCGACCCCCTCTCCCCCTCCCTCTGGATTACCTGGTCCAGGTCCTCCCCCTAGTGACGCAGCCGGCTTAGCTGTCCCCGGCGTGAGGGATGCAGGAGGGGTCAGGGAGGTGACGGAGACCCCCCGCACACCACATTCGAGGTATCGCGGGGGGCCTCCGTCACCACATCGCGATGCCAGCCGCATATGTTAGTACATATGCGGCAGCATCGCGGCGGACAGGCGGCGATGTATATTATAAAAACAAAGATAGGGGCCTGCGCTTCCTATTGGGGAGGATATTCCTTTATCCTTTGGATGTGAGGTATTCTTCTTTTAAAATAATTTTGACCTCAGGAAAAAACAGAAAGACATCTCATGGTGTAGAATAAATGGTAAGGGTTAAATTCCACTTTTTATAATGGTAAGATGCCCGTACCGTATAAGGGCCTCCTCTTAGGCCAAACAATGCACGTAGATTAATACATCCCGCCCTTTGCAACTTATCCAGTAATTTATATGAGACTGGAAAAATACAAGAGGAAAGTTTACAGGAAGAGTATTACTGTATGTGAATATACCTCATTGTATCAAATAAACCTTTCTCTGGAATTGTACTTTGTGCTAGGCCAGTGTTATGCATTGTTAGTACAGCAATTTATCACATATCATTACAGACACAAGCAAAAGCCTGAAGAATTTATAACTGCACTATCTCCGACACATACGCAGAAAGCTGATTAGCAGAGTACAGGAGTTCTCGGTGCACACGTTAGTGTCAGGTACATTAGAAAGCTTGGCATAGCGATGTGTGTAGGGCTTTCTCGCTATGCTAGGTTGGCCTCTGCTGTGGTGTTGTCGCTCAGCAAACAGCGCTGACAGTCCACATACAGTACTGTGTGCTGAGCGAGCTGACAGCAGCTTGGTCTCCAGTGGAGACCACTGGTGACCAGCGAGATTGCTGGACACTGACCACGGGGACGCGCATTGCTGTCGCTATAGCCCCTACACACACACACACTGATGTAGGGTCATTTTCTGAGCAACATTACCAAACTAAGCAAAGTCGTTTAGAAAATGCCTTAATACCGGCATGTGTGTACATAGGCCCTATTAGCCTAGAACTTAGTAGCAGAGTTTGGCCATGTATGCACTGTGTAGTTGCACAGTAGTTGTGCGACTGATGGTTAGTCCATTTTGCTGACAGTTTAACCAGGTCATAGTTTTTTTGTTTAACCAGGCAGAAACATGTGAGAGAGGCTGCGACGCACCGATGTTTCAGGTCTCAAAACTTCAAGTTTTGTGACTCAAATCTGTCCAACACCCACAGCAGGGCTGTCCAAACTGGTCCTCTAGATCAGGGGTAAGCAAATCCAGACCTTGAGAGCTACTCCAGGTCTCCTCACAGAGGCCCTTATTCTGATCGGTGCGGCCGGATCCGAATATGCGGCCAGGACCGTGCGTGCGAAACCCCGCCTTCCATACGGATCGCCAACTCCGTCCGTACGCGGTAAGAAGCTGGCCGAATGGACCGCAAGTGTATTTTACACGGAATACGCCTCCTCCATCTAAGGGAACCTCCCCCATCATTCGATGGTCGCAGACCATCGAATGCAGGACCGAGTGCTCCACCAGCTCCCGCAACCTCAGACCACACGGACATTTTTCCGTGCAAAAGCAGGGATCTGGGCGGGCAGCTGACATCCGGCGATGTCATATGTCCGCCCCCTACACGTGCGTCATGGCCGCATTACCATACGTACGCCCAGCGTTTGCATGGGAACGCCCATGAAACGCGGGGCGTATGCATATGGTAATGAGCCCAAATAGCCCTTCACGCCCCTCTCCACCCCCTGTTTGGAGTGTTCACATATCATGCGGGATTTGGCCGTACGCCCCGCTCGCACATGCGCAGAGACGCCTCTGCACAAGCGCAGACACAAAACATCGGCGGCCCGAACGCACGCGGATATTTCCGCACCGACCAGAATAAGGGCCAGAATCACAAGTGAAGTATTAGCTCCACCTGTGGATCTTTTAAAATGTGTCAGTCAGTAATGAGCACCTGTGTACTTGCGAGGTGAGCTGGAAAGCGTGAACTGTTGGTAGATTTCAAAAACTGGAATTGGCTACCCCTGCTCTAGATCTACCAACAGTTCATGATTTTCATACCAGTGTACCCACGGGTCTTTAAAATGTGACATGTTAGGAGTGAATGCAGCACCTATTTGAAAATGTGATGTAGTAGTAATAACCATCTGCACACCAGCTAGGTGGTCTTCAAACATACATACACTTAGTAGCATAGGTGTGCACATTTTATTAGGGGGTGCACTGTCAAAGAGGTGTACCTATTGGGTGTGTCTAACACCACTCATTGGGTCTGTCTAACACCGCCAATCAGGCGTGTCTACCATCATCTTTTGGCACTCTCTACAATATAAAACGTCTCTCAGACACACCATGATATCCTGCCTATTTCAGTTTTAATCTTCTAATTACTCTATGTAACAGTACGTGCAAATAAAGTAAAAAATATATATGGATGACACAGGTATGTAGTGATATGACAATGGTCTTGTACAAGTAACAATGCAAAACACACATAATTGATTGATGGTCGTGCCTTAATGGAATACAGTTCTAAAAAGCAATTCTGTGATAAAAGGTATTGCTAGCAGCAGGGTGTGTACAGCATTAGGGGGTGTCTGTGCACCCCTAACACTCAATGTGTGCACGCCAATGCTCAGTAGCCATCTCTACGGGAAAGAGCTGTAATGGGTCCCATCACCCAATTTGCCATGAAAGGAGGCAGCAGCACAGAGAGCTTCTCACCTAGCAGTATCCTGCTCAGGGTTATCTACACAAAATGGCCACTGACCAGAAATCATGATGGGTGCTAATGGCGTAACTAGATACATGTGGGTCCCATAGCAAAAGTGTTTAAGGGACCCTATTTATCACCTAATGCTGAAAAATGTATACAGTACATGATACTTTGACAGGCAAAGTGGGCCCCTCTCAGCTCTGGGCTCCATAGCAGCTGCACCCCCTGCACCTATGGGTGCTCTCTACATAGTGAATGCTAGACCAGCAGCTAAGTACAATTTATCATTTGCCGGCTACATTTTACAGACTTTCCGCCCACCGGGAAAACCAGTTATTGTGTTTCCAGCATATTTGATGTGTGACACTGCAGCATTATAACCTTACACTATAAAATTATATTGAATGAGGCTGCATGCATATAGTTGCTCGCATCACTTGTGCTAAAGGTAAAGACTATCAGAATGGGTGTGGGTTGTTAAGTCTAAACCAAGTAGGTCGACAAGCATTGGGTCGACATGGGTCTAGGTCGACCTGGGTCAAGGTCGACATGGGTCTAGGTAGACATGACATTAGGTCGACACAAGCTTTAGGTCGACATGGGTAAGATCTACAGTCAAAAGGTCGACATGGGGTTTTTCTATTCAAATGTCGACACAGTCGACATGGACACAGTTGGAAGTGCATCGCATCCCCTCGCAACGCTCGTTTCGCTCACCATGCTTCAGGCACGGTTTCTCGCTAACGCTCGGCACACTATTTTATTCTCCCACCACGCCCTAGTGGATGGTAGGGCATGAAATTCCGCCTGACGGCACATGTCGGCTCAAAAAACAGTGAAAAACCCCATGTCGACATAATGACATGCTGGTGTCGACCTAATGACATGTCAACCTAGACCCATGTCGACCTAAACCCATGTCGGCCTAGTGGTGTCGACCCAATGCTTGTCGACCTAGTTGGTGTAGACCTAGTGACCGCATCCCATCAGAATGATGAGACCCCCATCTGTATGCAGCCTATATAAAGCTTCCATTCCAACTGTATAACAACTAAAGTTTGGATTCACATTTCCTTTTTTGATCCTTCACAGATCAAAGCGATATTTACCTTTACCGTGATCTCTTATGATTCTACCTTTTCCTTATTCATCTTGCCCAGTTTATGATTCTACATTTTACACACAATCAATTCTTTGTCCCTCCGAAGCTGTTATCTCAGGACTAACCAACTTGGCCAGCGATGCTGTGTCTCTGTGCTCTGTGCTAGGGCTGAGCTATTACAGCGGGAGCTCACATTAGTACAGCTCACTCTGTTACACTATCACCAGCCCAGATTGTTCTTTCCTCATCCTGGCACAGGCTTTTAGAATTTTTTCAATATTGACGAAGGGTTTTTAAAAATATGCACCACGTTGATGACTGTCAGTAGTACTATTTAGCGGCTGATATTACTTCAGTCAAAACCAGAGGTGGCTCGTCCATGTTTTGGCTGCCACTATCCATGCCTGGAGAGGAAGCGCGTAGAAGTTGAAGGAGGCTTCAGAACTTTTAGAACTTTTTTACCTGGGGACTGATAACTGGATTGGTCATTGAATTTATTTGTCGGATTCCAGGAAGGCAGTCAAGCTTGTGAGCCTGCCGGTTGTCTGAGTGACATTACTGTAAGAAGCATCTCAGGGCTGTAACCTCCACCAGCCATTAATCATTAGATTTGGCATGGGGGACTTCAGTATGAACTTGGACTAGTTCCGTGGCTCATCTTGCCATGTTCCCCATATCTCTGACAGCTCCTTCCTTCACCCTCCACCTCCTGCTTCCCACCTGGCTGGCTAAGAATAACTCAGAAGACATACCTCAGTGGTGTCTGATCCTACCCCCACCCACTGGTAGCTCTTCACCCTTCTGTGCCTTGGCTGCCAGTCCCATTTGTACCCCTCTCAGTCCCACCCCATCTGTGCTTCTGCCCTTTGCCTTCTGTACTTATACCATGATCTCCACACACCCCACATCACTTGTCACACCCACGCAGTGATATTCACTCCCCCTAGGAATAGGCCTTTGATAAACTTCCAGGTTCATTTGGACCTAATCTGGCTCTACACCCAGGATCTCATTGTATGTATTGATGTGGATATACAGGACAATGCACTCTCTCCACAGGCTCACCTTCACTGCTCTGTGGTCTACACATGGGGTGAAGTAATTAGCTCCACCTGTAGGTCTTTTCAAATGTGTCAATGAGTAATGAGTGCACCTGTGCACCAGCTAGGTGGTCTGGAAAATGTGAGCTGTTGGTAGCTCTCAAGGACTGGAGTTGGCTACCACTGGTCTACACAATATGAACATATTAACTGGCCTTTTACTATATTTAACATGCAATCCACCCAAACCTAACCCATGCTCGTAGGCCCACTTTTAGTCATCAGAAGCACTTTAGAGTAATAAGTTATTATAAATAGTCCTATTAACTTTAGAAATGATCATATCATGTATAATATTATATTGTTTCCGCTAAATATGCCACTTAATGTAACACAGGCATGATCTAATGAAGTTAATTATTTATGACCTAATTGTACTAATGCTTTTATTACCCCCAAAAATCCTTTATATCCATTATTCCCATTATTGGTCACATAAATAAAAGTTAATCCTGAAACCAGATACTGTGCAACAGTAAACTACAGTAACATAGATTTGTCAGCACATGCATACTGTAGTCTGCAGTATTGCATTCAGCTCCTAGTATAACCCAGCTATGAATGCGGACTGATTTCAGTGTCCCAGCTTCTGCTGCCAGGCACATCATCTCTGCAGGGGGCTGCTTACCCTGGAGACTGTAATATACAGAAGGATTACCGCCTTCTTCTGCCAGCATGCCATTACTACTAATCCTTTAAAGCAACCCTGACCCTTTGCAAGGGTAAAAGAAAAATGGCCCTGAAAGCAGTAAGTGAAAAATATATATTATACATAGTGTAGGAATATCTGTGAGGAATTATGTATTTTACAATTTTAGGAGTCTAAAAGGAAGGGAAAATATCCAGCAAAATTCTTTTGTAATGAATGTGTAATGGGCCTTATTCACCATTGATCGCATAAGTGATCAGTAGTGCAGTTCCCAATTGTCAGGAAAATGTACATGTGCAGGACCCCTTGTGCGCATGTGTAGAATGGGTCCTGCTATTACATCTCAAAAATGTGTCTATGACTGGCTGACAGGCAGAGAGGGAGGGATGGGGGCGGAGACAGGCAGCATTCAGTTAAACGGAGGCATGTCAACTCTAGTTCCCGCCCATGGCGAGGCCAATGACTGCTTCATGTTTGCAGTTTCCTTGGCCTCACCATGCCCCTTGTGAATGCAACACTGAGTATAGTAAGACTTAACTGGTGTTGCAGTTGCTGATGAACATCACGATCAAACTGCGAGCAGCTTAGCATTTATGATCCATGATGAATCGGACCCAACGATTGATGTATTTGCCATTAGAAACAGAGGGCCAGATGCACTAAGCTTCAAACGTGATAAAATAAAGAGTGATAACAGCCAGCCAACCAGCTCCTGCCTGACATATCACAGGCTGTGTTTAAAAAAATATCAAGCAGGAGCTGATTGGCTGGCTGTTTATCACTCTCCATTTTATCGCTTTTGAAGCTTAATACATCTGGACCAGGGTCTGAAGAGCTCAGCAGAAAATGTAGTATCACTATAAAGCTTCATATAATAGGTTAGTGCAGAGGTAGAGTCATCACTGGCGTAACTACCGTGTGGCAGCCCCCGCCATTGCTTGGAGGAGCAGGGGTCTGCGGGGCGCAGCTGAATACACCCGAGCTGCCATGCAGGAATGACCAGTGAAGTTAAAGGGGAGGCGGAGGCTCCCACTGGCAGCAGCGCTGACAGTCTGCTCCCATCTGCAGCGTGGACATCCTGTTCCCATCCACAGCGCTGACACGCTGACAGTCCTGCTCCTACCCGCAGCGCTGGCTAGGTAAGAGGAGATGGTCCAGCGGGAGACAGGACACTGGAGAAATAGCCGCGGACATAGCCGCGGACCTTTCTGCTCCTGCTCGTCGGCTCCTGCTAACCCGCAGCGCTGTCTAGGTGCGAGGAGATGCTCCAGCGGGAGACAGGAACTGGAGACATAGCCGCGGACCTTTCTGCTTCTATTCGTCGGCTTTTTCAAATCTGGGGGGGGGGGGGGCGCCAGAGACTTTTTTGGCAGGGGGGCGCAAAATTTCAAGTTACGCCACTGAGAGTCATATGCCAGTTAGTGTGGCATATTTTGGAGATCTAATCTAGTTAATCTTGATCACATCTCCAGGCATGTTTCTGATAATGGCATCAGCACATCTTCAGTGTATAAAAAAGGCAATTAAAAAAATGGTCCCTATTCAGTGGTGGACGCAGCTGTAAGCTGCATGTGTCACTGCCACAATGATTGATTAGAAATTGCACTTGTAGTGTGAATTCTTTCACATGTGACAGGAAGCAAGCATTTCGTGGGCGGTAACGGGGAGCGGCAGCAAAAATGCAGGTGTACCGGGACCATTTGTGCGGAGCTTATCATCCACTGACTGAGATCCTGAGGGCAGGAATCTTGGCTCCAGTGTCTCAGTTGTGGCAGCCATTCTAAGTGTTCATAGACTTCAGAAGTCTATGTTTACAGGATCTGCGTTGATAATTATTTATTTATTTACAGTTTCTTACATAGCACAGCAGATTCCTTTGCACGTTAAAATGCAAATGTTCACATAGTTGCAGGCAGCTGTGAAGGCATTGCTGGGTGTCTCAATAGAAGAAATCCCATTGGCGATTCAATAAGCATATTTTTTACACATCCTCTGATGAAAATAATCACAATTTCAGCAGCATTAGCGTACAAATCTGAATCAGGCTCATTATCGTTAGATGATATTAGCCCATTTCAGCCTATTTTTCTATTTTTTCAAAGAGGGAAGTTTGGACAAAAATACAGAGAGGGACCAGCCAGGTCGACTCAATTGGAGGTGTGGTGCTAGCTTTGGGAGGCAGTCTGGGAGCATGGAGATGCCATTGTGCCATTGTAGCCCTGACCCCACCATACAATACCGATAAACGGGCATTGTAAAACGGGACAGGGCTACAATGACGCGATTCATCGTGAACCACATCACTTCCATGCCCACTTTTCCTTCGTATATGCCGCTGTGGGGGATGGTGGCAAATGTAAGCCAGCTCCCTAAGACTCTCCAGGTGGAAGAAACTGCCGCCCAGTTTTGAGAAGCTTCTCGACCTTTCCGGGAGGGTAGATTAATAATAGGATCTGAAATAGACAATGAAGATGAGCTATTTACACAGCTTGTTTGTCTGCATTGATAAATACCCAAAAGAAAGATATGCTGAATCGCGTTGATACATGGTGATAAGAAATGTTCATTTTCAGGGTTTCATGCCAAAAAAGAACAACGACGAGTAAATGTGCCTCCAAAATAGCTTCTATTGATTTCTCCACAGACTGACATAATGAAAGCTATTTTTTAGGGCATGTATATTACATTTGTACGCATAGAAAATAGTTAACAGCTGTTATCACTGTAAGAGCCTTTCTGAGCTATACTTGTCACTTTGGTTCAGTGTGGGATGGGTATTATTATGTTTCTACAGCTTAATAAAACCAATTATTTCTGCGATGATGTTAACACAACTTGAAGAGCATATCACTACATGAGTTTGGGTCAGTATGTCAGTGCTCAGACATGATTTCTCTTTTATTTCCTCTTCACAGACACCACTGTAGTGTATGCCTTTATTACTACTGAGAGAGATGATGTTCTGGATCAGGGGTTAGAGGTGACATTATTTAGAACACTGGGTGGATTTTCCCAGCAGGAGACTGCTTCGGGGATTGTTTCTGGTGTCACTGAGTGAGGCTTACTATAGTAGTATTATTTTTTTATTTTTTATGAAAAGTTGTACAAGGACAGGGCTCCCTTGTAACCTTGTCTTGTAACCTTGGCCACTATTATTTATCACAACATATTAATGTATGAAAGCGCTTTGTGTTCAAATTCATATATTGTATTAAATCCCTGTATGTCATAAACAAGGGCTAATCGCATGTTAAGAAAATAGTCATATATACCCAGGGCTTTAAGTGCTCATGCAGAGGTAGGGGAACTCATTTCTCTATGCCACCTAATTACCCCTCCCCCCCCCCTACCACCAATAGGCAGATACAGGGCCAGTGGTAAGGTTTTTGGCATCCCCCTGCAAACTAGAATGCTTTTCTGTGAGAATTACTGTGCAGGGCCAATGTGGAGGTTAAAATGTTCCACCTCACCATTAGAGGTGTTGGAACCTAGTTCCACCCTGTTCCCCCTCACTTTAACCCCTGGATATACTGTACCTGGATAAAGGCTAAATTCACAATTACCTCTTGGGATTTCAGTTTTTTGTGTATTATACTGTAATCCCTCCTTAAACTACAGTACATTATTACCCCCCTGACCTCCTGTGGAGGGTTGATGGCATTAAGGGTTAAAAAACAAAATGATTGGTCTAAATCAGGGTTGCCTACCCTCCCGGATTGGTCGGGAGGGTCCCGGAAATTGGGCCCCCCCTGATAAGGTGGGCAAACCTCCCAGATTTTGAGGTGCCCACCTATTCACCTAGGGTCCCGGTATTTAAATATCGCAATTCGCGGCTTTTCGGGAGTGGCGGTGCTAAAATGACATCATTTTAGCCCCTTCTCGGAGACTGGCAAATCCCAGTATTTGTAGGGCTGGTGGCGGGGCTTGATGATGCCAATATCAGGCACCACCCCCCGCAGCTCTGCTGACAGTCTGAGACTGTAGAAGTAGGCAACCCTGGTCTAAATTTTGTCTGAATTGTTACGTGTGTGCCGAAATAAACGCACACAGGAAACACAAATTAGGGAAACGCAAGAGAAAGGCAAAACTTCAATACAAATGCAATAAATAGACATGCTCACATTAGGGTGACCAACTTTCCAAAGGGTCAACCCGGGACAAGGGGTCGCGGGCTCGACAACCCCCCCCAGAAAAGTCGGGGGTTAGGGGGCAGCAGCCCTCCGAATTTGGGGGGGGGATATGGAGTACTTTTAGGTGCGTTTTCCTTGCATAAAATGGGAGGGATAGATGAGAAAGAATATAGAACAGAACTTTTAATGATTTAGCTCGACTCTCTCAGAGTGACTCACCCGGCCGCACACAGGCAGAGGCAGGGAGGCACACTCAGCAGCACGCACACCGTCCATCGCAGGCAACCACAGAGACTGACTGACAGTCTCAGCAGAGCCTCGCAGGCTCCAGCCTCCAGCAGCCGTCGGGTCACCGCCTTCAGTCACGCCAGGCCAGGGGCTCACCAGCAAAGGCAGCAGCAGGTCAGTAACGCGGCGCCGTGCTCCCAGTAATGCTGCCTGACGTGGTGACCGGCCGCACCCGCCCTGGCTGGTAGTCAGTGGCTGCACAGCATTACTGGGAGAGTGGGAGGGGATGCGGTCACGCGGCGGCCGAACTAACCAATAATGGGGAGGCGGTGGCGCACACCGCGTAACAGCTTCCAATCCCCTAACACACTCCAAGTCTAATGCTGTGCGGCCGGATAGAGCAGTGAGCTGCCCGTCACGTCACTAAGTAACACCAACAATGTTATTTTGTTAAAACGGGACTTTCCGCGTCCCGGGATGGGTTTGCCCGGGACGCGGGACGGTTGGTCACTCTAGCTCACATACTTTGTGGAAGATCAATATGGAGTGAAAGGCTTTGGGCTTCTTAACCCCAAAAGCTTTAGGGATTTGACAGTGTGAGACTAAGGCCCCCCCTTACTCATGGCACGCCCTCCCCCCTGTGTGCAAAGTAAAATACCAGGGCAGGCTGCTTCATGGGCCCCAGTCTGTCCCTAGTACCAATACAGACACATTCTAACTCCTCATGTCTGCACTGTGGACACACTTCTCTCCCATGCAGCTGCAGCACTTAGACAAACAAAAAAAGGGATTTTTTTGTAAGAAGTTACCATCCATTTGGATCCCTGATGACACAGCTTAACCATGGGATGTAGTGGGGTCCAGAGGAGCTGGACCCCTTATCTCTTTAAGACGCAGGCTCCTCCCCTGGTGCATACCAGAAGACCTCAGTAAAACTTCAAGAGAACACCAGAAAACATTACTCAGCACAAGCCTGAACATCTTAACATGCACAATCAATATGAACTATACAGCATGTAACTTCATGAACATGAACATGATAAATACTTACTGAGCATAAAGGGAGGGATTGCTGTGTCACCAGGATGGACTCAGAGAAAGGAATATAAATGGTAAGTTCTTACAAAAGTGTATTTTTCTCTTTCGTCCAGCCTGGTGACACAGCTTAACCATGGGACGTTCATGAGCCGGTCCTTTGGGAGGGTACGCTCAGGTCCGTAGCACGTAAACCTGCCCACAGGAAGCATCCTCCAAAGTAAACTCATGAAATTGGTAGAATTTGGTAAGAGTGTCTACAGTGGACCATGTGGCAGCCTTTCATAGCTGCTCTGCTGAAGCCCCGTGACGCACAGCCCAGGAAGGGGCATACGACCTCGTAGTATGGGTGTTAACCCTAGACATAACCGGTCTACCAACTTTTGTGTATGCAAATGAGACCTCAGCCAATGAACAATGGTTTGTTTTGAGGCCGGCCAACCTTTCTTATGAACATCATAGAGAACCAGCAATGAATATGTCTTGCTAAAAGATTTCCCCCTATCCAAATAAATGCGTAGAGCACGAACCACATCTAACCGCAATTATCTGTCTCTATTCTTAGCCTCAAGGGGAGGACAAAAAACCGGGAGCACAATCTCCCGATTTAAATGAAAATCTGATGCAACTTCAGGAAGAAACTTAGGGACCGTACGCAGAACAGCCCTATTCTCGTGAAAGATTGGGAAGGGGTGCTTACAAGACAACACTCCCAACTCTGAAACTCTACTGGCAGATGTAATAGCTAGGAGACAAGAAAGCTTCCAAGTAAGGAACTTCAAATCCACAGACCTCAAAGGCTCAAGCAAATCCTTCTGCAAAACTGAAAACACCAGGGACAAATACCACAGGGTCACAGGTGGACGATAAGGTAGTTTAATACGGACTACCCCTTGCAGAAACATCTGTACTTCCAGCAGAAGAGCAACTCGCTTCTGAAAGAAAATCTATATGGCCGAAATGTGCACCTCAGTGCTAAGCAACCAGGAGCTAAAAAATTTGAAGAACCCATCTATCAGCAACTAATGCACACATGTATAGTATTATGGTCAGGCTTATTCATGTCCACTGTGAATAATTATTCTCCAGAGGTAAGAAATTGTGACACAAATGGCTTCAAGAATATTGTAGGCTAGTGATCCCTCTGTTGTGATAATTGGGGAAGCTGGTAGAGCTGTGACTAACTTGATCCCCGAGCTATGGGTGGAGCAGCTATCATACAGCACAAGTCATTTCAAGACATGACAAGACAATGTACGGAAAAGGGGGATTCGCAGTATGACGTGCAGCCCGGAACTGAATGATCCTTTCATGTCAACCAGCTCCAGTCAATAAGTCATAGAATTTGACGGAAGGTCGACATGGAAATTGTCAATACCTACTGCTGATACCTATAAGTCAACATGGGCAAAAGGTTAACAGATCCAAATGGTTGACACAACGTTAATCTGTTCAAAGCATGGCAAGCAAAGTGAGCCATGTGAGGGGACGCAGTGCACTAACTGGAGTTTCATGTACAAATTGATAAAAGATCACCCAAGTCGATCATTTCATGAGTTAACCATTTCCATGTAGACCATTTGTTTTTGTCACATATCGACCTTGTTCATGTTGAATATATTGAGTATATTAATACTAAGTTTCCCTTTTTTAGTTACTCTACTCATTCACTGCGCTCTATTATCCTGCTATTACAGCTGTATCCAATCAGGAGATTCCGGTGATGCCCTTGCCAGGGCACGCCATACTGTTACATGAATGTGTGGGGTCATTGTCTTGGATTAGTTTGTGTCTCAGGCTAACGTTTTCTGCTCTATGACAACATTGTACTGTGTATTACACCCCACACTTGACCTTTTGGTGATATTTTGGGTTTCATGTTATTAACAAACTGTTTTCAATCTGTTAATAACACATCTGGGAAAATGTCAGTGCTATGAAGGACTCATCATGTGAAAATGACATACAGTATTCACAGAAGACCTTACTTTACTTTTATGATTTCTTATAACAAATGATGACGGCAAAAAGCAATCATTATTGATAAAAACATATGTAGTAGTAGTAGTAGCAGCTGCAGTGGTAGTAGTAAAAGTAGTAGTAGCAGTAGTAATAGTAGTAGCAGCAGTAGCAGTAGTAATAGTAGTAGCAGCAGTAGCAGTAGTAATAGTAACAGTAGTAGCAGTAGTAATAGTAGTATTATACCCCTTTCAGACATACGCGAACATCCCGGGTTTTTTCACATGAACGCGCCCAAACCCGGGACTAGTGTATGTCTGAAAGGGTATACACGGGATTTCACTCCCGGATACTGAGCACCTGCAATTGACCAGGGTTTTTCCCGGTATTTAACTCCCGGGTATAATACCCGGCTTATGTCTGAATGGGTTTACCCGAATTTTTCAGTTTTAAACATGTAATGTTGCTTTTTTTTGCTGCCGGGGCGTGTCCCATTTTAATGATGAAACACTGAAATGCTTGAAAAGCCTGGCTTATGTGTGAAAGGGGTATACCCGGGTATTTCCCGGATTTGAGGTGTAGTGTGAAAGGGGGTCTGTTACTAAAATCCTGGGAGTGACCTGGGTTGAAAATCCCGGGTAGTTTGTCTAAAAGGGGTATTAGTAGTAGTAGCAGCAGCAGCAGTAGTAGTAGCAGCAATAATAGTAATAGTAGTAGCAGTAGTAATAGTAGTAGTAGTAGTAGTTGTTGTTGTAGTAGTAGTAGCAGCAGCAGCAGCAACAGTAGAAGCAGTAGTAGCAGCAGCAGCATTAGTAGCAGCAGCAGCAGTAGAAGTATTAGTAGCAGCAGCATTAGTAGCAGCAGCAGCAGCAATAATAGTAGTAATAGTTTTAGTAGTAGCAGTAGAAGTAGCAACAGTAGAAGTAGTAGTAGCAGCAGCAGCAGTAGTAGTAGCAGCAGTAGCAGTAGTATTAGTAGCAGCAGCAGCAATAATAGTAGTAATAGTTTTAGTAGTAGCAGCAGTAGGCTCCAGAGGTGGGGCTGCAGCAGTAGGAGTAGTAGTAGCAGCAGCAGCAACAGTAGTAGTAGGAAGGGCCAGATTAACAATGGGCCTGATGGAGCTACAGCTCCAGGCCCAGTCTCCAAGTAGGCCAATTTTGTAGCTGTGGACCAGGGCTTTCCAACGAGCTTAGCCCCGCGACGCTAGCCCCTCGGGAACCAGAGAAACCACCAGGCAAAGCTGGAATGTTTTCCATATAGGATAACATGGGACCCGCTAATTCCATGGCTGTCAGTTCCCCCTCTGGCATCACAGGTTAATCTCAGTCGAACCCAAATCGCTGGGCCTTCAATCTGATACAAGGCTTGTCCATATGGGTTCATTGGTTCTAGAGATATTGCAGGTAAACTGATTTTTTTTTAATTTCCGAAATGTAATTTCATGGCTGTTCATATTGGGCCTTATTCTGGTCGGTGCGGATATATCCGCGTGCGTTCGGTCCGCCGATGTTTTGTGTCTGCGCATGTGCAGAGGCGTCTCTGCGCATGTGCGAGCGGGGCGTACGGCCAAATCCCACATGAAATGTGAACACTCCGAACTGGGGGTGGAGAGGGGCGTGAAGGGCTATTTGGGCTCATTACCATATGCATACGCCCCGCGTTTCATGGGCGTTCCCATGCAAACGCTGGGCGTACGTATGGTAATGCGGCCGTGACGCACGTGTAAGGGGCGGACATATGACATCGCCGGATGTCAGCTGCCCACCCAGATCCCTGCTTTTGCACGGAAAAATGTCCGTGTGGTCTGAGGTTGCGGGAGCTGGTGGAGCACTCGGTCCTGCATTCAAAGGTCTGCGACCATCGAATGATGGGGGAGGTTCCCTTAGATGGAGGAGGCGTATTCCGTGAAAAATACACGTGCGGTGCGTTCGGCCAGCTTCTTACCGCGTACGGACGGAGTTGGCGATCCGTATGGAAGGCGGGGTTTCGCACGCACGGTCCTGGCCGCATAATCGGATCCGGCCGCACCGATCAGAATAAGGGCCATTGTTTGATGACAGATTTCTCTGGAACCAAACGGCCCAGTTTCACAGGACCAAAATCATTCAAAGCCCATATGTAAATGGGTCAGTTGGTTCTCAAAATATTACAAGGACAGACAGAACAGTACTCTCTGGTTTTGGGGGAACAACTTATTCAGAATTTCTTTAAAATTTAACTTTTAATTATATCTTAGATAAAGAATAAAATTAACTTACAGCACATATACAGTGACATACAAATACATGAAACAAAAATTATAATCGCCACTCTTTATAAATATTGGGCGGTTTTGGAGCAACTGACAGATAAATTAACTTTTTGAGTTTTGCGAAAATATATACTTTTTGGTTAATGTATTACTCCAATATTGTAAATATCCTCTTGTGACTTTCAATTTCCTTGACTGTGTGTAAAATCAATAATCAGGTTAGTCACAGACAGAATATTGGTGCATGCCCTGTGAGTTAGAGCACAGTGGGAGATAGCAGAATATCTCTCCCTGTGTTCAGAATATCTCTCCCTGTGTTCAGTGACACTTTTCTATAAACTTTTGTCTCTGACTGCATATACTGTATATTAAAGAGTCAGGTTTGCAAATGCAAAGGATGAATAGATATTAGTGCATGCACTTTATATTAGAGCACAGTGGGAGATAGCGGAATATCTTCCCATGTGCTTAGTGACACCCTATAACAGATATTTCTAAACACTTTTTGATTGCAGTGTTAATTGGATAACAATATGGGTTGATTGCAGTGTTAATTGGATAACAATATGGGTAATAGATTAATTATATTGAAAACCTGACACCGACACAAGAATAATGATATATTCAAATTGCTTTCTGGTTAATACCAGTGTATAAGAAAAATGCCGCTGGTATGTCTGCGGTGCCTCTCAGAAAAGTGATAAATGGTGGGAAAACACCCCCCACCGGTTTTAGGGACTGCTGCTTCTTGTCTGGGATAACCGTGGTTTTTACCACCAGGCAAAGCTGGAATGTTTTCCATATAGGATAACATGGGACCCGCTAATTCCATGGCTGTCAGTTCCCCCTCTGGCATCACAGGTTAATCTCAGTCGAACCCAAATCGCTGGGCCTTCAATCTGATACAAGGCTTGTCCATATGGGTTCATTGGTTCTAGAGATATTGCAGGTAAACTGATTTTTTTAATTTGTGAAATGTAATTTCATGGCTGTTCATATTGTTTGATGACAGATTTCTCTGGAACCAAACGGTCCAGTTTCACAGGACCAAAATCATTCAAAGCCCACATGTAAATGGGTCAGTTGGTTCTCAAAATATAGCTGGTTGTTTAAAGTGTGTGTGTGGGGAGGGGGGGGGGGGTGTTTTCTCTCCTCCTCACACCATAAAATGCAGGGACTAGGCTAGTAGTCCCTGCATTTTATGGTGCCCAGGAATGTCCCTGCATGATCCTGGGACCACATTCTCGGAAAAATCCCTGCATTTTCTGGTGTGAAAGGGGTATTATTTCAAATATCCAGGACCTGCAGTGCTCTAAATTCAGCCGGGAAGCCCCCTGCTCTCTGCTCAGCTGTCAATGGCTGTAATTTCTGCCTGGCGGCAGCTGTCCTTCAGTTACCACGAGCATGTATTCCCCCTTGGCAATGAGCATGTGATCCCAGATGGCAATGAGCATGGAAACCCTGGCAATGAGCATGGAACCCCTGGCAATGAGCATGTAGGTAAGCAGCACTTATGTAGCATACATTTTAATAGGCATTATGGTGTTTGGCATAATACATAATGGACATTATGGTGTGTGGCTTAATATGCAATGGGCATTATGGTGTAAATTTTTTATGCGTGCCTTTGGCGCAGAATGCCCCTGTTTATGAAGCATATTGTGCATTATTGCTCAATCTGTTTGGTATAGTGTGTATTATGGCTTAATCCATGTGGCAAAATGGGAATTTTGCCTTAATTTGTTAAGCAAAACGTGAATTTTGACTCAATCTGTGTGCCATAGTGTGAATTTTGGCTCAGTCGGTGTGAATTTTGGTTAATATTGTGTTGCATGATTTGTATAAGGGGAATATGGTGTGGTAAACTTAAGTGACCACATAAAAGGTGCTGAAATGCTGTCTACCAAGTTTCGGCTTTCAGTATTTTTTTCATGACTGGAGTGCCGCCTCAACCCGCAAGTATCTTAGGAAATCGGCATCCTGCGGGTGCACCTTTGGAGGGCACCCGCCAATATATCTCCCTGCATTTTTCCTATGTAAGCCTCCTGCCTTTTCCAGGCGTATATAATTAATTGAAAGTATTTACACAAATACAGACACACCCATGAGCAGATGGCCCAACCAGAATATTGGTCAAGCCTCCCACATTATTAGGTGCTGGCCGCAACCCCTATTATTACGCATAATAGGCCCTTGATCATTTTCAGCTCCAGGCCCATTTAGACCTTAATCTGGCACTGGTAGTAGTAGCAGCAGCAATAATAGTAGTAACAGTATTAGTAGTAGCAGTAGTAATAGAAGCAGTAGTAGCAGCAGCAGCAATAATAGTAGTAACAGTATTAGTAGTAGCAGTAGTAATAGAAGCAGTAGTAGCAGCAGCAGCAGCAGTAATAGTATTAGTATTAGTAGTAGTAGTAGTAATAGAAGCAGGGTACTTGTGAGTTATCTGGGCGTCCGATTTTGGATCCGATATCGTATGCGATATCGTATGCGATATCGCATGCAAATCGCATGCAAATCGTAAATACAAAATCGGGAGCCTCACAAGTACCGATTTGCTATTCATTTCATTACCCCACTATCCCCAAAGTGTGTCTATCAACGTGAACCCGAAGCGTGGCGAGCGCAGCGAGCCCGCGAGGGGCGGCGGTACGCGTCCTCCGACCTTTTCATGCCCTACTATCCACTAGGGCGTGGAGTGAGAATAGAATAGTGTGGCGAGCGCAGCGAGCCACCGAGCTCGAAGCGTGGCGAGCGCAGCGAGCCCCGCGAGGGGACGCGGACACCTTCACAGGTATCCGCGTGCCCTTGCGGGCTTCACAGGTGTCCGCGTCCCCTCGCGGGGCTCGCTGCGCTCGCCACGCTTCGGGCTCGGTGGCTCGCTGCGCTCGCCACACTATTCTATTCTCACTCCACGCCCTAGTGGATAGTAGGGCATGAAAAGGTCGGAGGACGCGTACCGCCGCCCCTCGCGGGCTCGCTGCGCTCGCCACGCTTCGGGTTCACGTTGATAGACACACTTTGGGGATAGTGGGGTAATGAAATGAATAGCAAATCTGATGCAAATCGCATGCTAAATCGCATGTAAATCGCATGTAAATCGCAAATCGGATCCGATATCGTATGCGATATCGTATGCGATATCGCATGCAAATCGCATGCAAATCGTAAGTACAAAATCGGACGCCCGGATAACTCACAAGTACCAGAAGCAGTAGTAGCAGCAGTAGTAGTAGTAATAGAAGCAGTAGTAGCAGTAGTAATAGAAGCAGTAGTAGCAGCAGCAGCAGTAATAGTATTAGTAGTAGTAGTAGTAATAGAAGCAGTAGTAGCAGCAGTAGTAGTAGTAATAGAAGCAGTAGTAGTAGTAGTAGTAGCAGCAGCAGCAGCAGCAGCAGCAGTAGTAGTAGTAGTAGTAGCAGTAGCAGTAGTAGCAGTAGTAGCAGCAGCAAGGGGGAAAGGACAGACAGCCATGATCCGGAATTGCATACCCCCAAAAAACTAAAACTAAATTGAAAATCCCTGAATAAATTAACACTGGTGTGGGGATGTGTACGAGAACACATCCCCTCCCATGTGGCTGAAGGGGAGAGAAATCATTCGAGGATCGCCGACCATCAAATGATTTTTCTCTCCTTTGGAAATAAGTCAGTCTAAGCTATTATTATTATAACTATACGTTATTATAACTTTTGTTTTTGCCACTGATTAACAAAAACTGTGACATCAGCCACCCACCCCTAGCTGTGACATCAGCCACCCGCCCCGAGATGGCAATGCCCCGCCAATCATTTACATGGGGACGCCCATAAAATTATTGGCATTCCCCTGATGCCACCCTCTGCCTACCCCCTCCCTACTCTGCGAATGCCTTGCAGAGTGTGATACTCACCAAAGGTGTTCGCACAGGGGGTCACATGAACATGCGCAGACCACCCACGATTGAAATAAGGGCCACATTTGGACCCGTACAAATGGTACTGAATTGGCCCCAGTGTTATATGTTTGCGCTTTATAAAATAGTTTGGTATATCAAGTCGATGATGACCAGGTTACCATTCATAATCTCCACATGAGAATGCCAACATGGTGAATATTTCGGTAAAGAATATGCTGAAACTAATGAAATGTCAACATGGTCACAATATCAACATCTCATTTGTAATGTACCCCTAACCCTACTCTTTACCCTAATTCTAATCCAACGCTAATGCTGAGTCCCAGGTGCAGCATGGCGACTGTGGTAAACACAGCACTGCCAGTACCCAGGATCAACAATATAACAATATATAATGGCGCAAACTCGAACTGGAATGCCAGGGAAAAGCCCGGAGAGGAGTGAAAGGGGGGTGGGATGATGCGATGTGTCAGGGGGTGGGATGAGGCTGACATCACCAAGCCTGCCCCCATGACAGTCAGCAGCGGCAATTCTCAGGTCTGTGGCTTGGGGAGGGGCTAAAAAGACGCGATTTGCATCATTTTAGCCCGCTCCCTCCCTGGCAGCGGTGAAGTGGGTTGTGGGAATAATGCGTGAGACTTGGGGACAGGAACGGGATCGGATTTGCGGGAGCCTCCTGGCCATTTTGGGAGGGTATGCTCCAATCTCATAAACAATTGCACATAAAAATCACTGGCCAGTAGATCAACATATAAATAAAAAGAAAATATAAAATATGTCCATACTATAGAAACACATAATCTCTGAATGACATTTAAAACAGTTTGCAAGCAGCACTTCATTTTCTAAAGTAGAATCAATGGTGTGTCTGTTTATAAACAGTAGGATTCAACTTTCCTCCACCTCATAATTATTAAACGGTTAATGGTGTTATAGACAATTTAAGTCTAGACCAGTCCTCTCACAGCTGGTCCTCAATTTATCCATATAATGTGATCAGTAATTGGTTAGTAATGCAGTCAATTAGTAGTAACACAGTCTCTATTCAGTAATGAGAAGGTTAAATGCAAACCAGCTCTCTCACCACTGGTCTGATGACAATATGTCAAAGTTCTTCATTACTAAAAGATTAGTGGTGCATGCTTTATATATAAAAAAATACTTAGGCCATCCATGGAGCTCCACTGAATAAACGGCATATACTGCTCTCCTCTGTCTCCTCAATGGGTTCTCCTAGATCAGTGGTGCTTATCCTGATTATCCGGAGTATTACCCCAAAGAGGGGGATCTATCAGCTAGTAAGTTGGGGGTCCACACTATTTACGTGTTTCTCTGCCTTGTATGCAAATATGCAATCCTCGGCTTCCTCAGAATCGATATCAATTCCCATGTTTATGTGTGGTTGTTGCTGCAGCCAAGGGGCAGCACCCACCGCTGGATAACAGTGTGATACATATAAAGGCATCTGGATGGGCTGATGTATGCAGGCCAATCCCAGGATATAAGAACAAAAGGTACTCTTTACCTAGCACGGCGCCCATCGCGGGCATCGCGGCCATCGCATGCACTAAAAAATGGGTGCGACGCGATGCCCGCGATGCCCGCGATTTCCCATAGGGAACAATGTTAAAAGTGTCAATGGACACGATTTTAGTGTTCAATGACTCAATGCCCGCGATTTTTCCATAGCAAACAATGTTAAATGGGCCACAGAGCCCTAATAGTCCCCCTGAAGTCTGAAATGGCCCCCACAATTGTTAACGCCACCCCACGATCAACGTGAACCCGAAGCGTGGTGAGCGCAGCGAGCCCGCGAGGGGCGGCGGTACGCGTCCTCCGACCTTTTCATACCCCCACTATCCACGTCGGCGTGGAGTTGAGAATAGAATAGTGTGGCGAGCGCAGCGAGCCACCGAGCCCGAAGCGTGGCGAGCGCAGCGCGCCCCGCGAGGGGACGCGGATACCTTCACATGTAAACGCGTCCCTTCGCGGGCTTCACAGGTATCCGCGTCCGCTCGCCACGCTTCGGGCTCGGTGCCTCGCTGCGCTCGCCACACTATTCTATTCTCAACTCCACGCCGACGTGGATAGTGGGGGTATGAAAAGGTCGGAGGACGCGTACCGCCGACCCTCGTGGGCTCGCTGCGCTCGCCACGCTTCGGGTTCACGTTGATCGTGGGGTGGCGTTAACAATTGTGGGGGCCATTTCTGGCTTCAGGGGGACTATTAGGGCTCTGTGGGCCATTTAACATTGTTTCCTATGGAAAAATCGCGGGCATTGAGGCATTGAACACAAAAATCGCGTCCATTGACACTTTTAACATTGATCCCTATGGGAAATCGCGGGCATCGCGTCGCACCCGTTTTTTTAGTGCATGCGATGGCCGCGATGCCCGCGATTTTTTACCCCCGATGACCGCGATGGACATCGTGGGCGCCGTTCTAGGTAAAGCGTACCGAACAAAATTGCCGGGATGGCAGTCTTAGGATTGGAGTCTCTAATCCTGGGATTTTAGGATAAATTTGCGCTTTTTAATTATTTATGCCGGGCAGCACTGAGCACCAGCTGCCTGGCAAACAGGTTGTGTGGAGTGACATAGAGGTCCCGCTGCACAGCCACACACCGGTCTGCCCCTATAGAAGTGTCTTCCCCCCTTTTGCCATATCTGGCCACCCCTTTGACAGCAATTCCCAGCATGGCATCTAATCCTGGGATTTCCTGATACATTTGCGCCTTTTAATTATTTATGCCGGGCAGCACTGAGCACCAGCTGCCTGGCAAACAGGTTGTGCGGAGTGACACAGAGGTCACACTGCACAGCCACACACCCTATAGAAGTGTCTTCCCCCTTTTGCCATATCCGGCCACCCCTTTAACAGCAATTTCCAGCGTGACACCTGGAGGCCAATTTTGGGTACCCCAGGAACAAGAGATTTTTAATCCTGAATCCCAGGATTGAAAGAAAATGGAAAGAAAGTGTTTTACTTAGTCCTGATGATAGGAGGAATTGAATGGCAAAAAGTTTTGTAAGCTGACTCAAACTACTCTCTGTATTGTATGACATACTCTAAACTGCTCTTTTACGATATGGTGGACTCCAATGCACTTGTTAGGACTCTGGGAGGCACCGCCAAACCTGACCCCTAAACTCTGTTGCCTCTGCCTGTGGTCGACAGACATGTGCAGTGCTAGGCTTCACCTATAACAGTCTCGTTCGAAGGAGCTGGTAATGCCGGCTCCAACCCCAATGCTGCCAGGCCTTACATGAGACAACGTGTCCATCGAGGTGGGGAGAGCGCATGAGGATTGCTAACTAATGACCCGCACAGGATGGGGTACCCCCAGAGTCTCCGGGGAAGCATCAATGCTTAAAGGATGACCCACTAAATATCAATAGCTGAGGTGCAACAATGCACAAGGTGATACTGAAGAGATAACAACTGACTTATCTGGATGATGGAGATTCACAGGAAGTCCAGGGGTAGGCAGATTGACAGGCTGTGGCTGGAACCAGGAACCGGGAACAAGCTGGACAACTGGGAATCACTGATTGGCACAACTAACGCTGAACAGAGGAGTCTGGGAACCAGGAACACTCTGCAGACCACCAAAGGCTAGGACAGAACTGCTGGAAGCAATGAGCTGACAGATGACCAGCAGAAAGCAAAGGACTGCAGCTCCCTGGAACAGGAACAGGAAACTAGAAGCTATCACCGGCAGGGCAGTGCTGGGGAGAATGCCTTAAGAAGGGCTCAGGTGATCAAAACACCTGTGACAGATCCAGCCCAACTCCCAAGCTGGGATAACGAGGTCATTAACTCTCAGGCTTGTGCATAAATCAGCTCACAGGAGATTGAGCTGCAATGGCACAGACCCACCACCAGAGGCCACCAGAGAGTCACATACCAAAAACAGACAAACAAAACACAGAACTGACCTGACAGAACGGAGCTATAATTAATGGCTCCTATCAGCACTCTATTTTGTGGGGCTCCCAGAAATATGGTTGGTTTTGTATGGCAGTCATTAGGATGCTGTGTCTATAGGATGGCAGATGCTAGAGTCTCTATTTACTCTATAGTGATTACTGAGTTTGGCTGTGCTGATTTATACTGTTCCTGTAGTTGGTATTTGAGTGAGATGCTATTCATGTAATGGCAGAGATAATTATTGATGTCATTTGGATAATGTATTAAGATGTTGAAATGTCAGTTTTGAAATACCTGGTTGTGCCTATTTTTTCTACTTCATGTTGGAAGATAGTTACTTCACTGCCAGCCACACAGCTGCTGAGTGCTCAGTGGGTGATTTTGTGCACAAGAGCGGGACAGAGCCAGGAGCATCTCAATTGTTTTCACTGTGATCAGCGACTGCTATTAAAAGTGGAGTAAGGTGGACAGGTTTTGTGTAAAAAATATTTTGAGGGTTTACCTTTCTCTATATTTGTAGATGCTACAGGTTGCCTTTTAAACCTTTGAGTGCCAAGCAAAATTGTCAAAATAGGTGTGAAAATTGCCAAGCAAACATTTCCATTCAACATAATGACCTTTAATGTTTTCCTTATATAGTAAATATAATCTTTTTACCACATTTTTTATTTGAATTTATATAACAAATGTGAGCGACGCTGGTAATTTTAGGGTATATTTCAAACATCAGGGATGTTGGCACTCACAGGGTTCATATTGGAGCATGTTTTATTGTATATGCTGAAGAAAGTATAGTACCGTGTTTCCCCGATAATTAGACCCCCCCCCGAAAATAAGCCCTACCCCAGATTTTGGACATTTGTCCAAAATAAGACCTCCCCCGAAAATAAGGCCTATTAAATTTTCAATGCAGTCAGTTCCATACAATAAATTCTAACCTCCGCTAACCTCCAATCACCTCCGCTCACCGCTGAGGTATTTAGAGACCAAAGGCTTCTCCCGGTCCCAGGGATGCATTGCTGGAGGCGGCGTGACGTCGCCGCGCACATCACACGGCTGCAGAAGAGCGGCTGCAGCAGAGCACGGAGCGCTGGCGTTGCTGAGATTAAGAGAGAAAGGAGTTGTGTTTAAAGGAGGCTGTTACGGTACGTTCCCTCTATTAACGGAGGACTGGGGGCATGTTTAAAAGGAGCATTGGGGCATGTTTACAGTATCAAGGGGGACTGGGGGCATGTTTAAAAGGAGCATTGGGGCATGTTTACCGTATCAAGGGGGACTGGGGCATGTCAAAGATGGCGGACTGGGGGCACCTGTTTTTTGACATTTGCTGTCAATGTCTACCGTATTAAAATAAGACCTCCCCTGAAAATAAGGCCTATGGGGTTTTTTTGTTGGTTGAAAAAAAATAAGACAGTGGGTGAGATTTAATAGGATGAGAGATTCAGAAAGTGAGAGATTTTGTGAGAAATCTCCAGTTTTTTTAAAGCGGCAATCATTTACACTGCAAAACCAGTTTGATTTTGCAGTGTAAATGATTGCCGCTTTAAAAAAACTGGAGATTTCTCACAAAATCTCTCACTTTCTGAATCTCTCATCCTATTAAATCTCACCCAGTGTCTTATTATCGGGGAAACACGGTAGATATGTATAATATCATATTCAGTCAAAGTGACTGATTTCATTAATTTAGCATCATAAGGACTACAGTAGGTTACTAAATCGTGATTGTTCTTCACAAATTAGTAATACATGTTGAGTATCCGGTATCCGGATATCCATTATCCGAATTATTCCCCCCCAAAAAGTTTTTTTTTGGGAATAGTTCGATTTTTTTTTATCTCCCCCCCCCCCCCCGACCCTTTTTTTATACTTACCTAGTCCTCCGGTGTCCACGGCAGGCCAGGGGACAGGTAAAAAAAATATTCCAAAAAACGTAAAAATCCCTTATTCGGACTGCTCGTGGTCCCGAGTATTTCGGATAAGGGATACTCAACCTGTACCATATACAAAGTAACCTTAGAAATAAGATAAGTAATAAACAAGTTCAGTGCTGATATCTGTAACTAGAAACAGACAATTGTATCACATTAAGAGACTTTTTCGTTAATGCGTTTAAAATTGTTTCGTTCAGTATATTCCCATTCCCAATTCAGAATATAAAAGACGGCCACATAATTGCAATTTAATGATAACATTACAAATCCCTGGGCAGACAGCTGTCTTCTCTCAAGCGCTGTAGGTTTACACTCATGTTCCTTTTATTACCTTTGCAACTCCATCTTCCAGAGATGTTTTGACAGTGACCTATAAAATACATGAAATGTTTTATAAGCCATGTTCTGTTAAGGGCTCTGGGTATAAATTGTCAGTTTGAACCAGCTAAAAGAGCAGATCTGACCTCAAACCACAAGAATGCATTGTAATATCACCACTGCCCAGAGACCTGTCATTTTTGATGCGATTTAACCATTTGTACATCGAATTATATTTGTTCTTATCTGTCGGGAGTTATGAAGTTGTGATTTATGGTTGTTAGTAAAATACTGAAGACTGAATATCAATTTTAGTATTATTTTATATAAGGAGCTGACGTATTACACCGCGATATACACTTAGGAGAAACAAATAACTTACATACAATGAAATAATAATATAGTTGCATTTGTTTTATTTGGTTCCAAAATACACTGTACTGCCCAGGGCTGTTACACTTTCTCAAAATGGTGACATAACAATCCAATGTTCTCCAATATGGCCTTCCTAAAATATCTCTGATTTTTATTGACTTTTTGCCATGTGTTGGTTTTAAATATTGTTGATGTAAGGAATACATTTTTGAAAGTACTACGTTATGGGGGTGACTCAGGTTGGCTCTGCAACTTCTTTAACATGCGAGGGGAAGTGTAACGAAAACACATCCCCTCACATGTCGCGGACCATCAAATGATTTTTCCCGCCTTCGCAAATAAAAGTCAGTGGAAACTGACTTTGGGAACTGACTTTTATTTGGGGCCGCCTGGGTGGAGACAGGGCAGGCGGCTCACATCCTGTGACATCAATTGTCACAGGATGTAGCCACTGGAACAACCAGCGTTTTCATGGGGATGCCCATAAAATGCTGGGCGTTCCCCTTGGGCAACCCCAGTCCCCACCGCCATCCGCCCCGGGTCACCCCGATCTTTGTGAGCGATTCGACTACTATGCAAGTCACCAATGCTATTCGCAAATGGGAGCTGCACAGGCACATAATATACCATACGCAGAGCCCCAAACATTAGAACAGGCCTGAATTCGCCCTGTTCCTTTAATTTTCTGTCCCCATATGTTTATCATATAAATATGAGGTTAGCCTAAAAAGGGAAGTATCATTCTTTATTCCTTTGGGATTTTGGTGGCACTTTGACACGTGTGGTCACCAAGATATATATTTATATATATTTACACATTGTCTGACACTGTTTCTGACATCGGCTCGTAATTCCTATATACCAAAAAAAACAATAACTAAGAATATTTCAGGCTAGAACTGGAAAAAATAAATAATTTCCTGTCTTACTGGACAAACCCTTTTGAAAATCTCCATAGAAAGGTCCATTTCCGTGGCAGGCCAGTAAGGAACTTTTTGTGGCAAGTTGCCAGATGTCACAACGCTGTGCAGCTCTTGGGTTAAGCTCAGAATCTTACCATTCTGGGCACTGTGATCACTCCTGCTTCAGAAGTTTTCAGGTAATTATTGACACCTCTTTGCTGGTACAGTCATGCTCTGATGTCAGCGTGGTAGCCCAGCAGACTGTACTGGCATGCTGCCAAGTCTGTTTCACACCAATCGTGGACATAGGACTCATTTTGTTCTGGATCAGTCGATCACTGCACCACCAATGTGCATTAGGCTCCAGGACACCTGATATCAGTAACCAATCTGCAACCAGTAACCCCTATAAGAAGACTTCCTGATGGGCAGGCTGGTTGTCAGTGAAACTTCTCTAAAAGCTTAATTCATGACCTGACACTTTGTCATGTTAATTACTTCTTTTAATTAAATGGTGGGTGAGCAATACTAATAGGTGCTCTGGAGCCCAATTTTTGTGTCCCTAACCATCGGGGGCCAATACGTATATCCCCTTTGAATCCTCCCTCCTCTTCACCGGGATCGGAGGTAGCAATAGGATTTCTTATTGGTAAATTATGGTGACAGGAGAGATAAAAGACCAATCTTACCATGATATATAAATAAAACAAGACTTAGCACTTAATTCCGTCAGAAGATCTGCTTTACACGCATACATACATCTGTATCATCACACTTGGACTACTGCAGTGTCCTCTACCTCAGTCTCCCAGCAAAAGCACTGCACCACTTGCTGCTGATGAAAAACACTGCTTTATTAACCAACCCTGTTCCTGCCACATTTCCCCCATTCGCTGCTCCTTGTACTAGCAGGGTGTAGGATGGCGAATCTATTCCAAGAATGGCATACTTACTTTCAAAGCTCGACATAATCAGGTTCCAAGGTGCCTGGTTCAGAGCTAAGCCCAGGGACTAGAGTGTTTTTATTAGGAGGCACCTGCACCCTGATCACCCAACCCCCTCCTCCTTTTCTGCTACTACAACTGTAGTAATCACTGTCCTGCACAATTCTAGTGCCTCTACTCTAAAAACCCTCAAAACAGATGAAAGACTACACTGTTTACACAAGCATTTCATGAATGCCCCTTTAGTTTTTAAACAAACAAAAAAAATCTAGCCCAAATGTAAATATTAGGAGAAGTGGCGTCAAACCCTTAATCGGGATCTAGATGAAGCCACAAGAAATCTGAAAATATACTTAGAAGCACATCTGCCTGAGTTGATTAAATTTGGGTTATTACAGTTAAACATTGCCTAGGAACAATCCATGTAAAAATAAAATAGGATCTTTTGTTTGGAAACTGGCGATGTAGAAATAGTTTTCACATAATACTGCACAGATAAGTTAATTATCTCATTCTTGATTGAAAAACATGCGAGATACATAGATCTCTGCAAACAATAATAATCTTTGTTATGTAAACAGTAACGCAAACAGCATGAATATATTGCAATTATTTGTGCCACAGTCATAGTCTAGGGGTGACTACATGTGTGACTGTATGCATGACATGCTGTGCTACACATGTACTAGAAGCATTGCCTTCAATACTGAGTTTGCATTGTTACTGATTACTGAAGGTAAAGGTTGTAAAATAATCAGTAACCATATTCAAAACATGGATCTCTGCAAACTCAAAGCTTTGGCATTGAAACTTTTATATAGACATAACGAATATATGACAATTAGTGTTGCCTTATAAGTGGTATATAAGGTGTGACCCATTTGTGACTACATATGTAAGAAACTGTGCCACGCATACATAGGACAGTATAGAATTCTCTCTCTAAAGGGGTTATTCAGGCCTGATTGCTGCTATGCGAAATTGCAGCGTCCTGTGTTCAGTTAGCAGCTACCCCGCCCTGTGCAAGTGTGTGAATGGCTTGCGAATCGATCACTGGTTAGCAAATCAATTCCCAACTCACTCACCATTGAATGAATTCCCCATAAACCCCCTATCGGCATATGCGAGAGCACCCGTCTGCTTATAGATGCTTAACTCACACTCTGTGTGAGTGAGCAAGAACCCATAAATAATGACACTGGCAATGCAATTGCCATTAAAAATCGGTCAACCTTTTATTTTAATATTTATCCAAAGAAGTATGGTGGCCAAATAAAGAACGGACAACTGGTGGAGTTACGCCTTACACTTATCCAATGGATGAATTGCCTGTTGGACCAATTGTCATGCTCCAAATCTCCTAGCTCAACACCACAACAGGCTTGGCCACATGACCCTCGCTGAATGACTTACATAGGACACTGGTGTCTCACCCACGGAGCGCACCTCAAGTAACTACCATTCCGACCATACCATTCTTTCATGCCACCGGTAGGTTGACAAATCTCAGCCGGTAAAGAAAATAAAAAATAAAAGGAGTTGGACGGCGGGGAACAAAGAACAAAGAGACAGGTCCCTATGTTGACTAGCTCTTACAAACCTCTGCCCACCCCCCCCCCCCTCCTACTCTGAGCCCACTCCTCTTCCCCATTGGCTGTTAATTAGTAACCCAATACCCCTACTAAACGTAAGCTGTACTGCACGCTCAACTATCGCTAGGTGTTTAATTGTGCCCATGAACATTTTTTTTTAACTCGCTCCTCTGGCTGTGCAAGTGTGTGTAACGCTGACCCCTCCACAAGTCTGCAACAGAGGCAGGCTGATCAAGGCACACACCCTCCCTGAAAACAACACTGTTCTGACACTCCCCCAAAACCCACAAACGGCGATTTCCTGTCAATCAAAATGCACCCGGTTTTGCGACTAAATACTTGATTCTTGCCTCGCTGTTTGGTGTCGCGCATGTACACTGCGGTCCAGGCTCAGTGATCAGATCTGAATAACCCCTTAAAGCCCTGCATACACTTTGTGACATCTTAGAAATAAGTTAATAATGATCATTACAGGCATTTCAAGAAATAGATACAGAAAAAAAAATCTATGTTGTCTAATTGTATTTGGGAGCTTGAAGGAGATCTCCCCTGGAGATTATATAGTTGCCAGGATTCATGTAAATTGGAGCGGGCTGACCTTTTTGACTATGTGTCAGCCCTGCAGCTGAGTGCTAATCAGTGACCTTGCACAGCACAGCAGAGCTGCTGAGGCAAAATGGATAGAAGAAAGGATATGACTCCTGCAGTTCTCACACAAAGTACTAACCACGGCAGGAAAACATCAGCACTGTGCACTTTCTTCTATTAGGAAATGGTTTGCCCAATGCAACTATTCCTCTGAGTCACGATTTTAAGTGACTACACAGGAGGAAAGTACAACTACTATTTCATGGGTGCACAATGGGACTGGAGGGTGTTCAAGACAGGACGTCCACCTTATTTTTGGAAGTTGCATACTTTTCAAATGGTGAAATAAAGGTTGAACTTTCCTATTTCTCCGACATCCATCAGAGGAAGTCAAATAGGGGTGTAGGGATCTGAAAGATTAGTTTTTGCAACACGGGACGTCTTCCTATGTGGAAGGCACAGGGTCCTGGAATCAGCACATCTTAAGATGGATCACTTCCTGCTGTTAAAGCTAGGAAAATGTAGTAATTTCAGAGCTTGATGAATTCAGGTCCCTATTTTAGTGTGGAAAGAGCAGGCCAAACCGGGACTTAAAGATAAACAGGAGATTTCCATGATATTTTATACTTGCCGACTTTGGCATACTCCTTTCCGGGAGAAGCCCGGAGAGGAGTGAAAGGGGGCGGGTAGAGGCTTCGTTTTGGGGGAGGGGCACGGGTGATGTAATCAAGCCCCGCCCCCATGACGGGCTGAAGCCTCAATTTGTGGGTCCGTGGGTGGGGGGAGGGGCTAAAAATGACGCAAAATGCCTCGAATTGCGTCATTTAGCCCCGCCCCCTCCCCGCGGACCCGCGAAAGTCATAGTTTTTAGACCGTGGGGAGAGGGGGAGCCGGGGCTGTAGGGAAATGCGGGAGACTTGCCCCCCTTCCCGGGGGACCGGGAGGGGGACCCGATTTGCGGGACCCTCCCGGTCATTCCGGGAGGGTAGGCAAGTATGTGATATTTCAGTGGTCATTCTGGTTTGCTCACTAAGCAGCGTTAGTTGGCTGCATAGCTTGCCTTGTAAAGCTGCCCATCGGTCATGCGAATACCTACTCCCGGCGCACAGCTAATATAACTGCCGCACAGCGAATGTAACGGCCGCACTGCGAATGGCTATTTGGCATATACATCCATTTGCAGATTAGTGTGCGGGCCCGAAACCATTCATTGGTCGCCGACCATCGAATGATTTCTACAGTGCTTGCAAATCTAAGTCAGTCACTGCTGACTCAGATTTGCGGTGTCTTGCTACAAGAACTGCGTGGGCAGCTGGCGTCCTGTTACGTCAGCCGGCCGCCCCAGAAACCAGATGGCCGTCCGCGTTCACATGGGTGCATCCAGTGTTTTTTTAGGTATGCCCAGGAAATGCAGGGCATCCGCATGCGCCCCCTGCCTGCATCAAACGCCCCCCATACGAGCGACATGGTCTCCAAAGTCGCCCGCACAGAAGCCTTGCACATGCGCATAAGCGAATATGTGCATGCGCAGGGCTTCACCATTGGCCCCCCATGCAAACGCACAAGGGACTTCCGCTAATTACAATGAGGGGCTTCATGCGTTACCTTTATAATAAATTGCCTCAATACTTAAATATTACTGTTCACCTACTTTGTAGAAATTAAGGGATCTGCAAATATACCCCTGAAACTGAGAACATTTTTATTGCATCCCATTTTGGTATAAGAGACACGACACATATCCCCGACAGTGTGTGACCTACAGTAGCAATGCAATTACAATCTACCCATGTACACACAGCTGCTGCCTCTTTTATTTGTTCCTCTGCCCAGCTTCTTCTGTCCAACTATGTGTATACTGCAGACGTGAGCACCACACACGATGATCCTGCATTGACCAATAATTATTATTTCACTGTTTCTATGAGTGGCCACCCACAGACACTTCTATCAGTGAAGTGGTCAGGACTAGGCATTTCCTCTTTCTTGCCCACCCACATGCTGCCTACTCTATAGAAATGAGGAATTGCTAATACGGTTTTCTTTTTCTGCAGCTAACTCAGCCTTAGCCTTGGGGGCCGGCTTGCAAAAGCCCCAGCGCTTCTATTCATGTCACAATGCCCAATTAACAGGATTACTCTCTGTCCTTACATTGCTGTGTGTGCCAATGCTTACAACTCACATTTGCCATAGAGATACTGTCTATTCATTGCCTTCCCTATCATCTCTATCATTTAAAATAACTCCCAGGACACTTTGGAGTGCACCAAAGCACATCACATAGTGTACTGCCGGGACCTTCATGTTCTTCATGCTCAGTCATGACAGATTTACTGAACTGTATTTTCATTTAATAACTTTGCATTCTAAAGACTACATGTCATCAAAATTAATGTATAAAGACCAGAGAAAAAGAGCACACAATATGCCTATGGTATGTATTGTACAAGTGGTCACCAGTGACAACTGGGGACATTATCACAATGAGAAACATTTTCAAGGAGGAATTGAGGAATTGATTTTTTTTCAATCAATGCCCAAATGCTGCTGCCCATAGGCAGGTGCCTAAAGCTGCCTAATGGTAGCTCCGGCCCTGCCTGTAATGAAGCACTCATGCCCTGTAATGAAGAACTCATGCCCTGTAATGAAGCACGCATGCCCTGTAATGAAGCACGCATGCCCTGTAATGAAGCACGCATGCCCTGCAATGAAGCACGCATGCCCTGTAATGAAGCACTCATGCCCTGTAATGAAGCACGCATGCCCTGTAATGAAGCACGCATGCCCTGTAATGAAGCACGCATGCCCTGTAATGAAGCACGCATGCCCTGCAATGAAGCACGCATTCCCTGTAATGAAGCACGCATGCCCTGTAATCAGTGTTCCCTCTAAGCTGTGCACGTGTGTGCGCGCACACAACCTGCCAAGCGCGCGCACAGACATTACAACAGAGCGCACAAAGCAGCAGTGGTCCCCTTTTTGCAGTTATGGACTCATTTAATGTGTTTCACCCATTAACTACATTGTGTGTTGTGTTTTGAATGTTTAAATGTTTTAAATGTTTAATATAATTTGAAAGTAAAGTTAACTCAAATGCTGAACATCGTTTTCCAGATATATATGTAAGTGACGCACAAAAATTTTAATTTCCTTCCAAATTTGCACAGCCAATATATTTTGCCGCACATATCCTTCGTAAAATTAGAGGGAACATTGCCTGTAATGAAGCAATCATGCCCTGTAATGAAGCACGCATGCCCTGTAATGAAGCACGCATGCCCTGTAATGAAGCACTCATGCCCTGTAATGAAGCACGCATGCCCTGTAATGAAGCACTCTTGCCCTGTAATGAAGCACGCTTGCCCTGCAATGAAGCACGCTTGCCCTGCAATGAAGCACGCCTGCCCTGTAATGAAGCACTCATGCCCTGTAATGAAGCACTCATGCCCCGTAATGAAGCACTCATGCCCCGTAATGAAGCACTCATGCCCTGTAATGAAGCACTCATGACCTTTAATGAAGCACTCATGCCCTGTAATGAAGCACGCATGCCCTGTAATGAAGCACGCATGCCCTGTAATGAAGCACTCAGGCCCTGAAATGAAGCACTCATGCCCTGTAATGAAGCAGGCTTGCCCTGTATTGAAGCACTCATGCCCTGTAATGAAGCACTCATGCCCTGCAATGAAGCACTCATGACCTGTAATGAAGCACTCATGCCCTGTAATGAAGCACGCATGCCCTGTAATGAAGCACGCTTGCCCTGTAATGAAGCACTCATGCCCTGTAATGAAGCACGCTTGCCCTGTAATGAAGCACGCATGCCCTGTAATGAAGCACTCATGCCCTGTAATGAAGCACTTATGCCCTGTAATGAAGCACTCAGGCCCTGTAATGAAGCACTCATGCCATGTAATGAAGCACGCATGCCCTGTAATGAAGCACTCAGGCCCTGTAATGAAGCATGAATGCCCTGTAATGAAGCACGCATGCCCTGTAATGAAGCACTCATGCCCTGCAATGAAGCACGCTTGCCCTGTAATGAAGCACGCATGCCCTGCAATGAAGCACTCATGCCCTGCAATGAAGCACTCATGCCCTGTAATGAAGCACGCATGCCCTGTAATGAAGCACGCATGCCCTGTAATGAAGCACTCAGGCCCTGTAATGAAGCACGCATGCCCTGTAATGAAGCACTCATGCCCTGCAATGAAGCACACTTGCCCTGTAATGAAGCACGCATGCCCTGTTATGAAGCACTCATGCCCTGCAATGAAGCACTCATGCCCTGTAATGAAGCACGCATGCCCTGTAATGAAGCACTCATGCCCTGCAATGAAGCACACTTGCCCTGTAATGAAGCACGCATGCCCTGTAATGAAACACTCATGCCCTGCAATAATGCACTCATGCCCTGTAATGAAGCACGCATGCCCTGTAATGAAGCACGCATGCCCTGTAATGAAGCACTCATGCCCTGCAATGAAGCACACTTGCCCTGTAATGAAGCACTCATGCCCTGTAATGAAGCACTCATGCCCTGCAATGAAGCACTCATGCCCTGTAATGAAGCACGCATGCCCTGTAATGAAGCACGCATGCCCTGTAATGAAGCACTCAGGCCCTGTAATGAAGCACGCATGCCCTGTAATGAAGCACTCATGCCCTGTAATGAAGCACACAAGCCCTGTAATGAAGCACGCATGCCCTGTAATGAAGCACGCATGCCCTGCAATGAAGCACACGCCTCCAGTAAGTTAGCAAACTTTATTGGGCACAAATGATCTGTCATTAATCACTTATCTTTTAACATACAGCTATTAATGTAGCCATTAGTGAGCTGAAGAGAGGCAGCCATTTTCTTGTAGCACACATAAAGCCTGATCCAGACTAGGACACCGGATAAGTGTACCTTGTAACCTCGCATGTCTCGCTGTGCTCGCCATGTTTTGGGCACGGTGCCTCACTGTGCTTGGCACGCCATTATATTCCTCCTCCATGTTCACTGGATGGTATGAAGTATGAACAAGTCGGTTAAAAAAAAAACAGTTTTTAAACAGGTATAACAGGCATCGTCGGCTGTGCAGTCTGGACACATGACTTCCACAGACACAACTTGGCAGGGACCAGAACAATCTGCACACGCACATAAAAACAATAAAGTATTTCACATATAATATAGTGTCTGCCGCTCAAACATAAACTTATGATACTTAGGAATTTATATATGGATCTGATTTTCATCATAATTTATATTTTATGTTCTAGAGCTTTAATCTTCCTCAGACATTTATTCATAGCAGTTCCTCACATGCTGTTATGTGTCTATATACCAGCACACCCAAGAGACCAGATTCAGTATACCCTGTACAAAGACAGCAACATTCATTCACTAATTGCTGGATACAAAGATAAAAGAAACATTTATATATAATATGGGGCATATACCTTTAAGTACAGGAAAGAAAACAGAGAGGGACAAAATGATTATAAATGGATAGACAGCAGTAAATGGAAAGTCTGAAATTGTATGTTAGTAAGGAACTGATTGATTATGGCAGAAGCAAAATAGAAAACCAAGCAATTATCTACGAGGAAAGATAGGAAGACTTAAGGTGTGTACACACTTGACAATTGTTAATTCAATATTATGCACAATAATTTCATTTCATAACAACATTATCGTGTATATCATCTAGTGTATGTATGCATTATATCTTTAACCCCTTCCCGCCGCAGCCTGTTTTTGCCTTCCTGACAGAGCCCTTTTTTTCAAATCTGACATGTATCACTTAAGTGGGGATAACTTTTTTTTGCTTTTACTTATCCCAGTGATTTTGCGATTGTTTTCTCGTGACACATTGTACTTCAAGTTAGTGGTAAATTTGGGTCGATACAGTCTGTGTTTTTTTGTGAAAAATACCACAATGTCGTAAAAAAATTGAAAATTTTGCAATTTTTAAAATGTTAAATTTTCTGCTTGTGAGACAAATAATCATACCACTCAAAATAGTTAATAACTAACATAGACCATATGTATACTTTATGTTTCCATCATTATTTCAACCTCCTTTAATTTTTTTGGACACTAGGAGGCTTAAAATATGAATAGCAAATTCTCAAATTTTCAAGAAAATTTCAAACACTGATTTTTTTAGGGACCAGTTCAGTTCTGATGTGACTTTGAGGGACTTGTATGTGAGACACCCCCATAAATGATGCCATTTCAAAAACTGCACCCCTCACAGTATTCAAAACAGCATTTTGAAAGTTTGTTTACCCTTTAGGTGTTTCACAGGAATTAAAACAAAGTGTAGGTGAAATTTCAAAATTTCATTTTTTTTGCAGATTTTCAATTTTAATACATTTTTCTAAGGAACACAGTAGATTTTACTAGAGAAATGTGACTAAAAATTGATTCCCCCAATTCTTTTGTTTTCATAAATATCCTATATGTGGCCCTAGTGTGCACGTTGACCAAACCACAGGCTTCATAATAGAAGGAGCACCTACTTGATTTTGGAGCCTCCTTTTTATGAGATAATTTTTTAGGCACCATGTAGGTTTCTAGGCACCATAAGATGCTAAAAGTTAGGAACCCCCCCACAAGTGACCCCATTTTGCAAACTACACCCCTTAGGGAATTCATCTAGGGGTATAGTGTACATTTCAAACCCCCAGGGGTTTCACCAATTGTGGTACAACTGGGCTGTGAAAATGAAAAATTAAATTTTTTACACAAAAATGCAGTTCTGGCTCAAAATTTTTCATTTTCACAAGGAATGAAGGAGACAAAGCACCCTAAAATCTGTGCCCCAATTTCTCCCGAGTACGGCAATGCCTCACATGTGACCAAAAAATACCATTTGGGTGCATGGCAGGACTCAGAAGGGAAGGAGTGATATTTGGATTTTGCAGCACAGATTCTGGTGGAATGTTGGTGGGTGCTATGTCGCATTAGCAAGACCCCCGAAGCACCAATACAGTGGAACCCCCCCACAAGTGACCCCATTTTGCAAACTACACCCCTCAGGGAATTCAACTAGGGGTATAGTGTACATTTCAAACCCCCAGGGGTTTCACTAATTGTGGTACAACTGGGCAGTGAAAATGAAAAATTAAATTTTTTACACAAAAATGCAGTTCTGGCTCAAAATTTTTCATTTTCACAAGGAATGAAGGAGACAAAGCACCCCAAAATCTGTGCCCCATTTTCTCCCGAGTATGGCAATGCCTCACATGTGACCAAAAAATACCATTTGGGTGCATGGCAGGACTCAGAAGGGAAGGAGTGATATTTGGATTTTGCAGCACAGATTCTGGTGGAATGTTGGTGGGTGCTATGTCGCATAAGCAAGACCCCCGAAGCACCAATACAGTGGAACCCCCCCACAAGTGACCCCATTTTGCAAACTACACCCCTCAGGGAATTCAACTAGGGGTATAGTGTATATTTCAAACCCCCAGGGGTTTCACCAATTGTGGTACAACTGGGCAGTGAAAATGAAAAATTAAATTTGTTACACAAAAATGCAGTTCTGGCTCAAAATTTTTCATTTTCACAAGGAATGAAGGAGACAAAGCACCCCAAAATCTGTGCCACAATTTCTCCCGAGTACGGCAATGCCTCACATGTGACCAAAAAATACCATTTGGGTGCATGGCAGGACTCAGAAGGGAAGGAGTGATATTTGGATTTTGCAGCACAGATTCTGGTGGAATGTTGGTGGGTGCTATGTCGCATTAGCAAGACCCCCGAAGCACCAATACAGTGGAACCCCCCCACAAGTGACCCCATTTTGCAAACTACACCCCTCAGGGAATTCAACTAGGGGTATAGTGTACATTTCAAACCCCCAGGGGTTTCACCAATTGTGGTACAACTGGGCAGTGAAAATGAAAAATTAAATTTTTTACACAAAAATGCAGTTCTGGCTCAAAATTTTTCATTTTCACAAGCAATGAAGGAGACAAAGCACCCCAAAATCTGTGCCCCAATTTCTCCCGAGTACGGCAATGCCTCACATGTGACCAAAAAATACCATTTGGGTGCATGGCAGGACTCAGAAGGGAAGGAGTGATATTTGGATTTTGCAGCACAGATTCTGGTGGAATGTTGGTGGGTGCTATGTCGCATTAGCAAGACCCCCGAAGCACCAATACAGTGGAACCCCCCCACAAGTGACCCCATTTTGCAAACTACACCCCTCAGGGAATTCAACTAGGGGTATAGTGTACATTTCAAACCCCCAGGGGTTTCACCAATTGTGGTACAACTGGGCAGTGAAAATGAAAAATTACATTTTTTTACACAAAAATGCAGTTCTGGCTCAAAATTTTTCATTTTCATAAGGTATGAAGGAGAAAAAGCACCCCAAAATCTGTGCCCCAATTTCTCCCGAGTACGGCAATGCCTCATATGTGACCAAAAAATGGCAGGACTCAGAAGGGAAGGAGTGATATTTGGATTTTGCAGCACAGATTCTGGTGGAATGTTGGAGGGTGCTATGTCGCATTAGCAAGACCCCCAAAGCACCAATACAGTGGAACCCCCCCACAAGTGACCCCATTTTGCAAACTACACCCCTCAGGGAATTCATCTAGGGGTATAGTGTACATTTCAAACCCCCAGGGGTTTCACCAATTTTGATACAACTGGGCTGTGCAAATGAAAAATTACATTTTTTTACACAAAAATGCAGTTCTGGCTCAAAATTTTTCATTTTCATAAGGTATGAAGGAGAAAAAGCACCCCAAAATCTGTGCCCCAATTTCTCCCGAGTATGGCAATGCCTCATATGTGACAGGACTCAGACGGGAAGGAGTGATTTTTGGATATTGCAGCTCAGATTCTGGTGGAATGAATGGTGGGTGCTATGTGGCATTAGCAAGACCCCCGAAGCACGGTGAAATGATGAACCTAATAATCCATAGATGTGTGGTTAATTTTAAAACACTCCTTTATACATAGGCCGGGTTTGTCGGGGCAAGTTTCACAGTGGAAAATAGTATCCTTTCTTATTCCCTTTTTATAGCAAACTTTGCACCTTTTTTGTGTCCTGCCCTTTTTTGCAGTGGAGGGGATTTCGTTAGGAAAATGCTGCCCTGGTACAATACGGGGGCCAGTACTAGAAGTACTGGGGCCCTCTGCCTGCTGGTTCCCAAATATTAGGCCCTTTATGACTTCCTCTTGAAAGTGCATAAATGTCCCCCTCTGGCTGGTAGAACGGAATAGCACGTAAGCGTTATACAGTGCCATCTGGATGATATACACGGCCAGCTTCTTGTACCAGATTTTTGTTTTCCGCAGGGCACTGTATGGCTTCAGTACCTGATCTGAAAGATCCACTCCGCCCATGTACTTATTGTAATCTAGGATACAATTAGGTTTTGAGGTGTGGGTACTGGTACCTCGTACAGGGACGGAGGTGGTACTGTCTCCATGAATTGTTGTCAGTATAAGGACATCCCTCTTGTCCTTATATTTGACCAACAACATATTTTCGGTGGATTGTGCCCTGCTTTCACCCCTTCTCAGTACTTGGGCAATGTGCGTTTTTGGGAGGCCTCTTTGGTTCTTGCGCACAGTACCGCAAGCTGCTGTACCTCTTGAACCAAGGGCCTTAAACAGGGGGATGCTAGTGTAAAAGTTATCCACATAGAGGTGATAACCTTTATCCAGGAAGGGGTGCACTAAATCCCAGACAATTTTTCCACTAACACCTACGAGGGAGGGGGGGCATTCTGGCGGTTCAATTCTTGAATCCTTCCCTTCATATACTCTAAACCTGTGGGTGTACCCTGAGGTGCTTTCACACAGTTTATACATTTTTATGCCATACCTTGCCCTCTTACTGGGAAGGTACTGGCGGAATTTAACCCTTCCTTTAAAATGTATAAGGGACTCGTCGATACAAATAAATTTTTCAGGGATGTACATCTCTGCAAATTTGGCACTGAAATGATCAATGACCGGCCTGACTTTGAATAGCCGGTCAAAGGTGGGATCATCTCTGGGTGGGCACTGTGCATTATCGGTGTAATGTAAAAATTTAAGGATTGTCTCAAAACGAGTCCGAGTCATGGCCATACGTTAAAGTGGGGTGCTGTACAGAACATCTGTACTCCAATATTGCCTAATTTCTGGCTTTTTTACTATGCCCATATGTAACACCAGACCCCAAAACGTCATCATCTCTACTGCATCTACAGGGGTCCACCTAGCAAATGATGACGTGGGGTTTTGAGCAATAAACTGCTGGGCATATAAATTACTTTGGTCCACCATTAAATTTATAAAATCATCAGAGAAAAATAATTTGAAAAAGTCAATTTCTCTGAGAGCTGTTAAATCAAATTGGATTCCTGGGATGGCCAAAAACTCAGGAACCTGGGGCTCAAAATTGTCTGGTGGTGGGGTCCATACGGGATCAATCATTTGGGGGGGGGTCTCAGCTGCTCTACGGGGGCGTCTTTGAGGGGGTCCCTCATCACTAGAGGAGGAAGATGAGGTTAAGACGAATCCTTCAAATTCCCCGCTTGCATCACTGGCTGTTTTAGAGTCAGAGGCAAGCATGGCATATGCCTCCTCCACTGAATACATTCTTCTGGATGACTGGGATGACATTTGGGATGACATTTGGGATGCCATTTTTATTTTTGTGTTTCTGTAAGTGTAATGTTTCAACACGTGTATAGTGTAGGTGGGGGTACAAACTTTATTTCAACACGGGGGGTATGTAGTGTGTAGTGTGTATGTAGTGCAGAAAAAAAAATACTTTATACAGGAATTTGATCCCAATAAAAAAAAAAAAAATTAGATCAACCCTGTGGCAAAAATGCTGATCTGTGATGTACGTCACTCAGCAACTTCAAGGCAGCTTTTGGTACAACCTTGAAGGGGTTATTGAGCACAGATGTTGATCAGTAACATCCGTCACTGAACAGCGCTCAAAGGCAACAGGAATTTGATCCAAAAAAAAAAAAATATAGATCAACCCTGTGCCGAAAATGCTGATCAGTGATGTACGTCACTGATCAGCGCTCAGCGGCCACAGGACACCCACAAAAGCAACGTGGGTGTAAAAACAATTTAAAAAAATAAACCACAGCACTCTCCAAAAAAAAAAACAATTTAAAAAAACTGCAGAAAAAAAATTATATCAACCCTGTGCCAAAAATGCTGTTCAGTGATGTAAGTCACTGATCAGCGCTCAGCGGCCACAGGACACCCACAAAAGCAACGTGGGTGTAAAAACAAAACCCCACTGCACTCTCCAAAAAAAAAACTGCAGATCAGTGATGCAGTGATGCAACACTGATTAGCAGTGAGGGGCAGCAGGCACACAACTGTGGGTGCAACCTGACAGGGTATATATATAAAAAAAAAACCTGCACCCCCAAAAAGTTGCTGATCAGTTAATTTATACTGATCAGCACAAAAGGGGGGGCAGCAGGGGGGGAAGCAGTCAGTTGCACAGGCAGCACAACCTTTGGTGCAACTGACAGGTATATATATAAAAAAAAAAAAACCTGCACCCCCAAAAAGTTGCTGATCAGCACAGATATACTGATCAGCACAAAAGGGGGGGCAGCAGACACAAAATATAGCACTCTCTATCACTCTCTGTCACTATCTCTCACTATCTCTCACTATCTCTCACTATCTGTCACTCTATGACACTGCAGCAGCAGCACACAGGAAGTCACAAGATCCAGGAAGCATCCAGCTGCTGGCAGCACGCTACCAGCAGTGATCAGGTAAGTATCAGGCAAGGATCAGGTCAGTATATCACGACAGATTGGCACGGTGACCGCTCTGCACGCAATTCCAGACCGGAATGGCGTCTGCAGCGCAGTCACCGTTAGTTTAAATCACGCGCCATGGCTGTGATTGGTCCGCCGGTCCGACGGACCAATCACAGCCTTGGGAGCAGGTGGGGTGAGGTGTGGTCATCACCGGTGACCCCCTCACGCCCCCTCACACCCGGCGGTGATTGATCCCTGTGTTACCGAGCGCCTGATTCGCCGGTAACACAGGAAAACGCTGCGATTGGCTGTTCACATTGAACAGCCAATCGCAGCGATCGCCGACGGGGGGGGAGGCATCGCCGCCCCCCCCTGGGCATGCTGGGACATGTCTGCTGTCAGGGACAGCAGACATGTTTAAACTGTCACCGCGTCTATAGACGCGGTGACAGTTTAAAGTCATGACGTATATATACGTCATGTGTCGGGAAGTACATCCCGGCCATGACGTATATATACGTCAAATGTCGGGAAGGGGTTAAATATGCTCACTCCTGTGGGTTTGCAATGTCCTCCGTCAGCCTGCTGTACAAACTACATAGGACATTGCAAGTAACCCTAGCGAGAGCCATGGCCACCGTCCCCCCATCCAGCGCTCGTTACACTCCGGCATCGGAAAGTATGTAATCAGTTGCCAGTGCTGGTTACCCTGCTGGGTCCCTTCACTACCGATATTTAGGTGCGCACACAGCGTCCATTGTGTACCCAGCCTTACAAAAGCAAACTATAAAGACTAAATAGATAAATAAGAAGTAGATTCTGATTGGTTGCCCATAGCAACAACCCATTTTCAATATATCTCCCATCTTAGTAAATAACCCCACAGAGTCTATCCTCCGGGACCAGTTCCCACATTTTACAATTTGTTACAAATAGAGAAATCTGCCTTTTATACGAAGGTAAGAAAACTGCTCATTAAGGTCAGAAATGTCCTGTAAGGACTCCCTGAGCTCAGTTCATCCGCACTTTCTGTGAAATCTATGACAAGCTGTCCTGAAGTTCCTTCAGGCTGTTTAAAAGAGGCAGCATGCTCCTGTTCCCCACTCAATTGGTGACAAAGCTTTGAGATGTGCTACAGTCATATGTGGACTACAGATTTAAATAAATGATATTTATTTTGGAATCTGATCAGACCTTATTAAGAATCCCACCCATTCTTCCTGCAGTTCTACTTCAGAATCAGGATGACTGAGAGTTATCCTCCCTCTTACCCAAGTTTAGTGTCAGTTTCTACTATTACGTTGCTGCACCATCTTGCCCCTGAGTTGTGTTGATTATAAGAAAAAATCTGAACATTTATTTTGTTTGGCTGGACATTCCAGGCCTTTACCCTTTTGACACTAAGATTCCATACAATAGGTCAGGGGGGATGCAGTTACAATCCCAGCGGTCGGAATTCCGGCGGTCAAAATCCCGACGCCGGAATCACGACCGCCGAAATCCTGACACTTTCTCCCTCTATGGGTAGAGGGAGAATAAATGAGTGTGCCGAACCTGCAGGGGGGGGGGGGGCGATCCACACCCCCCTTCCCTTGTCGGGATTCCAGCGGCGGGATTTTCACTCCCTAAATGTCTTGGGGGCATGGCCTAATTGTGCAAAGTGGCCACGCCTCCTGCAATTAGGTCACACACCCCAAATTTTACCGGGGCCCGGCATACCTCTCGGCTGCCCTACCTATCCCTGGGAATTACAGATGGAACTTTCAAGCCCTTCTTCTTTACTTTTCATCTTCTTACTGCTTATTTCTCTGATGCATGTTTGACCTTGTGTTGATAAGCTAAGCCTGCTTACAGCAAGTTACTGCAAAATATAAATGACTAAACATTGCTAACATACCTAAACCTCTGCAGATTCAGAATCCTGCACCATATTCTGGATGGTCCTATATCTAGATACAAATTAAAGCTGCACCCTTTTCATGCCGATGCTGTGCAGGCAGGGTCAGTGCATGGCACCAGTGCACCCCAGGTGCCCCGGCGCTCACCTGCCCCGGCGCTCGCTGTAGCTCTGTGCGGGGAAGGGGGGGGGGTGGGGTGGGAGGAAGAATGCGGCCGTCGCTCCTTGCGGATGGTGGGGGGAGAGCCGGAGCCGGGCGAGGTGATGTGCAGCCCGAACATTGCTCCACAGGGTGTGGGGGGGTCGACGCTCACCTCCATCTAGGCCCAGCGCACTTCCGCTCCACCAGGGGGGGGTGGGGGTTGATGAGGCCGCTGCTGCATCACTAAATGGGGGACTGTGCGGGCCCCACTGCATCCTGGGGGGGAGGCTGTCGGGTGAGGGGGTCCTCCTGCTCCTTTCTTCCGCCCTCCAGTGCCTAAGGCTGCCTAGTGGTGGCGCCGGCCCTGACATCAGGGGTTCCCAAACTCAGTCCTCAGTTCATGTTTTTAAGGTGACCCGGCAGGTGTACAGGTGCACTCGTTACTGACTGACACATTTTAAAAAAAACACATTTGGAGCTAATTATTTCACCTGTGGTTTACATGAAAGTTGCCTCTAAAAATTGTGTACCCCTGTTTCAGGTACACTAAGGTGTCCAGGTGGCAAGGGGCTTGACAAATATTGATAATAATAATAATTGATTATTGATTGATTAATAAATTAAATCCAGTCATGGCCGGATCCAAGGAGCTGCAACAGGGGCAGTCATCCCGGGGCCCCCACACATTAGTGACCCCCACACTATCCCCTTGAATTGCGCATGCTACTGGTACTGAAATAGGAGCACATTTGGTACTTATGTATTATCTGGGCTCCCATGTTAAATGCACCCCATTTTTTCATACCCCTACTATCCAACTACACATGGAGTTGATTTCATATAGTGTGGCGAGCGCAGCGAGCCACCGTGCCCGAAGCGTGGCGAGCGCAGCGAGCCCCCCGAGGGGACATGGTCTCATAAGAAAAAAGGGAGCCCAGATATTACATAAGTACCGCACATTTTGTTTCAGCTGTGTCGCTGACTTTCCAACTACACAGCGGTTGCAAGTGAGATTTCACAGTCACCGCCATGGCCACTGGGGTTGTTGTGACATCCAAAAAACCAGCAGTGTGTGACTGGCTGGCAGCTGGATTTGAGCTGTGTGCTGCTGGACATATCAGTTATTGTAAATTATTCATAAACAACAGCAATATATACTATTTTCCATTAGGTAACTAACTTTATTTAACTGCTAATATTTTGTACAGTATGCTACACTTTGCAATCGTATGATGTCTGTCCATTTTTATGTATATGTCCTTTAATTTTAACAAATGTATTAAGAAGACCCATCCAGCAGGCGGACACTGAAACGGTCCAGTGACCCCTGGCATTGGGACAGTTACCCGAACAGTTAGAGGCAGTTGGGCGTTGGGGAGAGTGGGGGTTGGGGCACGCCCGGGGAGTCAGCGCGCGTAGCCTGCTGATGCCCCCATTCTCCAGTGAGTGTCCCCCCACCCCACGCTGCTCAGCTGATGCCCTGGCCCCTACTCCACATGTCACAGCCTGCCCCCTCCCCTGCTCTCCAGCGTGTCTCCGCAGAGCCTGACCCCCCCTTGCTGTTTTGCTGATTCCGACCCTCGCCCGCATGTCACAGTCTGCCCCCTCCTCTGCTCTTCAGTGTGCGCCTGCTGAGCCTGACCCCCCTTGCAGTTTTCCTGATGCCCCCCCCCCCCTGCATTTCACAGCGTGTCCCCTGGTCTCCAACATGTGCCAGCATGGCTGCCTTGTTGATGCCTTCCCCGCATGTCACAGCCTGCCCCCACTGCTCTCCAGCATTTGTCTGTGAAGCCTGATCCCCCCCTTGCTGTTCTGCTGATGCCCTCCCCACCCCCCCACATGTCACAGCCTGCCCCCTGCTCTGCATCTTGTGCCTGCAGAGCCTGCCCCCCTCGCTGCCTTGCTGATGCCTTTCTCCGCATGTCACAGCCTTCCCCCACTGCTCTCCAGCATGTGTCTGTGGAGCCTGACCCCCCCCCCCCCCCCTTGCTGTTCTGCTGATGCCCCCCCCCCCCCCCCTCTGTATGTCACAGCCTGCCCCCTGCTCTGCATCTTGCGCCTGCAGAGCCTGACCCCCTGGCTGCCTTGCTGATACCTTCCTCCGCAGGTCCCAGCCTGCCCCCACTGCTCTGCAGTGTGTGCCTACAGAGCCTGACCCCCTTGGTTTATTGCTGATGCACCCCGCCCCCCTACAAACCTCCCTACAAGTGACAGCCTTTCACTTTGTCTCTATCGTTCATGTCTCCCTAACACACACTCTTGCTACACTCTCTCTATCTTTCTGACAGTGTGTGTGTGTGTGTGTGTCTTTCTTGCTCTGACACCCTCTCTCTTTTTCTTTCCTACTCTCTCCCCGACACTTACTCTCTCTTTTCTTCTCTCTCCCTGACACTTCCTCTCTCAGACAATCTCTATATCCTAGACTACATTGCTCTTTCTGGCTCTCATCTTTTTTCACTCCTTGACACTTCAAGGTGCCCATTCAAGATTTTGCTATGGAGCCCACGAAGTTCTAATTACACCCCTGCCCCCACAAGTTTGTTGTCCATAGCCCCACAGACCATAATGCCGCCCTAAGTCAAGGTAACTGCAAGACTGAAATAAGAATGGAGCCATGAGTAGAGCAGGTGGATGGGTCATGTTGGAGGGGCTTCACAAATGCCATTCAGCTGACTATAAAGTACTGAAATTATGCCAAAAACCATCACAAAAGAAAGACAAGGCTTTGCCTAATTGATTTTTTTCTTTCCTTATAAAATATTCACAAACAAATATAGCTGCAGCTGTCTGATACATGAGGAAGGCAGTGTGCACTCCCCCTGATGTTATGTACACGCTGTACTCGGTAACTTCAACAATGGAATTTTCTTAGTATGATCATTAACTGCAAAGTAATGGAAAAATAACACAGTGGAAAATGTGGTATTATCTGTGTGGCATAGGTGCTGGTCAGTTTCTTTGTGCAGAATTTTGAATTGGACAAATCATCAATGTGTTAAATTTACATATACAGGTTGAGTATTCTTATCCAAATACCCATTATCCAAATTATTCCAAAAACCATAGTTTCGAGAATGTACTGGGGACATATGTAACTGTCACTATTGGGGACATGATATGTATCTGGCTCTGCTGCGTATATGATATGTAACTGACACTACTGGGGACATGATATGTAACTGTCACTACTGGGGACATGATATGTAACTGGCACTACTGGGGACATGATATGTAACTGGCACTACTGGGGACATGATATGTAACTGGCACTACTGGGGACATGATATGTAACTGGCACTACTGGGGACATCTGTAACTGGCACTACTGGGACATGATATGTAACTGGCACTACTGGGACATGATATGTATCTGGCACTACCGGGGACATGATACGTAACTGACACTACTGGGGACATGATATGTAACTGTCACTACTGGGACATGATATGTAACTGGCACTACTGGGACATGATATGTATCTGGCACTGCTGCGTATATGATATGTAACTGACACTACTGGGGACATGATATGTAACTGACACTACTGGGGACATGATATGTAACTGTCACTACTGGGACATGATATGTAACTGGCACTACTGGGGACATCTGTAACTGGCACTACTGGGACATGATATGTAACTGGCACTACTGGGACATGATATGTATCTGGCACTGCTGCGTATATGATATGTAACTGACACTACTGGGACATGATATGTAACTGTCACTACTGGGGACATGATATGTAACTGACACTACTGGGACATGATATGTAACTGTCACTACTGGGGACATCTATAACTGACACTACTGGGACATGATATGTAACTGGCACTACTGGGGACATGATATGTAACTGACACTACTGGGGACATGATATGTAACTGACACTACTGGGACATGATATGTAACTGTCACTACTGGGGACATGATATGTATCTGGTACTGCTGCGTATATGATATGTAACTGGCACTACTGGAGACATGATATGTAACTGGCACTACTGGGGACATGATATGTAACTGGCACTACTGGGGACATCTATAACTGACACTACTGGGACATGATATGTAACTGGCACTACTGGGGACATGATATGTAACTGACACTACTGGGACATGATATGTAACTGTCACTACTGGGGACATGATATGTATCTGGCACTGCTGCGTATATGATATGTAACTGACACTACTGGGGACATGATATGTAACTGACACTACTGGGGACATGATATGTAACTGGCACTACTGGGGACATGATATGTAACTGGCACTACTGGGGACATGATATGTAACTGGCACTACTGGGGACATCTGTAACTGGCACTACTGGGACATGATATGTAACTGACACTACTGGGACATGATATGTAACTGACACTACTGGGGACATCTATAACTGACACTACTGGGACATGATATATAACTGGCACTACTGGGGACATGATATGTAACTGACACTACTGGGACATGATATGTAACTGTCACTACTGGGGACATGATATGTATCTGGCACTGCTGCGTATATGATATGTAACTGACACTACTGGGGACATGATATGTAACTGACACTACTGGGGACATGATATGTAACTGGCACTACTGTGGACATGATATGTAACTTCCTACTGGAGCTGGCTGGCCTCTCCTGGAGAGAGTCCCCACCCTGCCTTCCATATTCATGGAAAGAGTTTTTCTAGATCAGAATAATGCCAATTTGTTTCATAAAGCTGTAATTACAGGTACTTTGGGGCTGCCGTTATTGCATGTAACTTTTATAAGTGTATTGAATTGTTAGTTATCATAATAGTCCTTGTCCCATCTCAGCAACTTTAACATATTACTGAAATCTAGAATTTGCCATTTAAGAGGGAGGATGGAGGCCTGGATGGTTCACAACTGCACAGAAAATGTCCCTCTTTTCTCATATGCTTTTCCTTCCCTCACTTTTACCATCATCATTGCCTACAATGGGAACTAGCCCTGCATATATGTGCTGTTGTAACAATGGCCCTTATTCAGATCTAAGCGGTAACGGCCGCTTGCGGCCGTTCCGCCGATGGTGTCGCTCTGCGCATGTGCAGAGGTCACTCTGCGCATGTGCAGGCGAAATCGCTGCACATTTTTTTTGACCGGCGCAAAGGGGGTGGATAGGGGCGTGAGGGGCTACTAAGCCTCATTTCCCTATGCATACGCCCCGCGTTTCATGGGCGTTCCCATGCAAACGCGGGGCGTATGCATGGTAATGAGGCCGTGACGCGTGGGTACAGGGCGGGCATCTGACATCGCCGGATGTCAGCTGCCCGCCCCCATACAAGATTTCACACGGACAAGTGTCCGTGTGGTCTTGTGTTGCGGGACCTGGTGGAGCGTGCGGCCCTGCATTCGATGTTCGGCGACCATCGAATGCAGGGGCTGCTCCCACCATGGAGGAGGCGTATCCCCGTACACATTCATGCGGATCGCCACATGTCCGCGTACGGACGGCCGTGGCGATCCGTATGGAAGGCGGGGATTCGCCTGGTGCGGTCAGAGCCGCATATGCGGCTCCGGCCGCACCGATCAGAATAAAGGCCAATGTTATAAACCATGTCCTTCTCCTGCAATGTCCTGTACTGTATGTCACTTTTTGTTGTAGTTGTTCATAATATATGGGTTATTCAGACCTGATCGTTGCTCTGCTAAATCCAGTGATCAGGTATACTCCGCCCCGCCACAATGATATAGCGCCCCGTGCAAGTCTGCAAATCCATTAGCAAGCCGCTCACTAGCAAATGATTTTTCCAGTATGTTCAGTCTGTACATAGCCCAGGACTTACTCGGCAGCTGCGATAGAAGCAGACGGATCGGGGTCAGAGCTGACATCACACGCCCTTCCCTCAAATGCTTGGTCACCCCTGTGGTTTCCTTGACACAGAAAATGGCCGGTCCCCCCCAATACCAACTTCCTGTCAATCAACTTGCATATGGCCAGCAATCATAAAAGTAGCAGGATTTTATCACAGGATGGCCTAGAACAGTGGCGTAACTACATTTTGGGCGCCCCCCCGCCGTTAAAGGGAGGGCGCCCAGCCACTCACCCGCCCCTCCGCCCGCCTCCTGCCGCCCCCCCCCCCCCCCCCGCCTGCCGCTCCCCCAGGTAGCCGTCAATGCAGGTGGGGGGGGACGCTGCGAGGCGGCTGAGGGGACGGACGCTGCGGGGGACACAGACGCGGCAATTACTTACAGCTGAGCCGGGCAGGGGGAGCCGGGAGCTGTCACTGTCAGTACGTAAGGAGAAAAAAAAAAGCCCATACAATGAATCGGCAGCCTGTGATTGGCTGAGCGCTCTCTCAGCCAGTCAGCAATTGGCTGAGAGAGCGCTCAGCAGCCAATCACAGGCTGCCCATTCATTGTATGGGCTTTTTTTTTCTTCTTCAGTACAGACAGCTCCCGGCTCCCCCTGCCCGGCTCAGCTGTAAGTAATTGCCGCAGCTGTGTCCCCCGCAGCGTCCGTCCCCCCAGCCGCCTCGCAGCGTCTCCCCCACCTGCACAGGTAAAGACTGGGGATGGTGCGGCGGGCGGCGGGGTGTAACGCAACTATAGCACTGCAGCCCCCGGCGCCCGCACATGCATAGCGCCCCCCCCGCGGTCACGGGGGCTGCGGTGCTATAGTTACGCCCCTGGCCTAGAACATGCGTTCTAAGACTCATATGCAGTCTATCAGGTCTGAATAACCTATATAGTTTCTGTTTCTATTTTCTGTATACTGCTACAGACCTTTTGTGGCACTACATAAAGCATAATAATAATAATAATAATAATAATAATAAATATACATTGCTAAAGTGTAACTAATAATAAGGATGAGGGAGTTAATGAGATAATTATGTTGAATGGAGCTGATATGATAAAATTTAAAAAATAATATATTTGAGGATGGGTTAATTACTCATGATGAGGGCATGATATTGTATGGGGTTGACAAAAATACTCTGTTATATCTTTCGCTGCAATGATCTGTGTACTGTATGGTGGTCACTGTGAATCTCTTTGTATTGTATGGTGGTCACTGGTATCCTTAATGTACTGCTTGGTTGTCAGTGGGATGCTCTGTATACAGTATGATAGTAACATGGATGCACTGGGTACTGTATAGGTACTGTATAGTCATCACTAGGATACTCTGAGTATTGTATACTCATCCCAGGGATGCTCTACAGATTTTTTTTCCACAAAGAATATGTTCATGAAAAGTTGGGTATCAACAGACTGATATGAATAATACAATTACCTACATACCTACAATCATACTAACATACTGCTAGATTGTAATAAGGGCAGTGCAGCTGGTGCTGCCACAGAGAGCTGGGGATGCCCCGTAGGATGAAACCAGCCAGGGCAGTTCTATTTGCCGAGTTGCATAAAAAATGTACTTAAATATTATAAAATTTTGACAAGAAAAAAAATATAAAAAAATATATAACTGTTCACTGAAAGGATTAGATCAGTGATTATCTAAAACAAGTAGAATTCTACCATTTAAATTAATTCATATACATGAATAAATCCTGCACAATACCACTGAATATATAGGTTATGATAAAGTTAGATTGTGCTGCTTCTGAAGAAGCTGGGTGATTGATCCCAGGGAAAGCGTTGAGCTCCCATCCACACATTTACCACAGGACACATCGATATAGACTCTTTCTTGGTACTAATACAATCTCCACAATAATTGCACCACTTATTCCAGAGGCTGATCTGAGGCAACAATAGAACTGTAAGTTCATCCAGGTCTACCTTTCATCTACCCTAAGTGAAATCATTGAGAAGTACAAACCATCTCCCACCACCTCTAATGGGACTATGGCAGTCGGACGGCTGCGTGTTCAGTCGGACGGCCGATGTATTGTGTTTGTGCATGTGCAGAGGCGTTTCTGCACATATGCGAACGCTGCGCACGTCCAAATACGGCGTGAATTCCGTAAGAAAACGATCGGTCAGAAGAATCCGAACAGGGGGTGGAGAGGGGTGTGAAGGGCTGTTTGGGCTCATTACCATATGCGTACGCCCCACGTTTCATGGGAATTCCCATGAAAACGATGGGCGTACGTATGTTAATTCGGCCGTGACGCACATGTGTGGGGTGGACAGCTGACATAGCTGGATGCCAGCTGCCCGCCCATATCCTGCTTTCATACGGAGAAATGTCTGAGTGGTCTGGAGCACTCGGAGTTGTCTGACTGCTCGGTCCATCATTCGATGGTCGGCGACCATCGGAGGATGGGGGAGGTTCCCATAGATGGGGGAGTTGTTCCCATGAAACATCCACTCACGGTGCGTTCGCTCGGCGTCTTACCGTATTCGGACGGTGTGAGCGATCTGTATTGTAGGCGGGGCTAAGAACACTTGGTGGCCGTCCGAAATACGCATTCATCTGAGTCAACTAGAATAAGGGCCTATGTCGGCTACCTTGTTGCTTATGTGGTATTGGAGAAAAATCTAACTTTATCATAACCCCAGTGGTATTGTGCAGGATTTATTCATGTATATGAATTATTTTAAATTATAGAATTCTACATGTTTTAGATATTCCCTGTTCTAATCCATTCAGTGTACACATATATTTTTTCTTGTCAAAATAATTATAACATTTAATTACATTTTTTATGCAACAGAAGAAACCGTTCATTCTATACAGTATGTGGGTATTCTGGTTCACTCCTTCTGGCAAATTCCTTCTTAAATGGATAAAACCATGTGCACTGCAGGTGGGGCAGATGTAAAATGTGCAGAGAGAATTAGATTTGGGTGAGTTATTTTGTTTCTGTGCAGGGAAATACTATTTTTACACTGCAATATAGATCTCACTTTGAAGTAAAATCCCACCCAAATCTAATTCTCTCTGCACAAGTTACATCTGCCCCCCTGCAGTGCACATGGTTTTGTCCATTTGAGAAGGAATTTGCCAAAAGGATAGAACCAGAATAACCCCTTATATACATAAAATATTTTTCTAAATATCTAGCCGGTGCTGGCACAAATCCCCCCCCCCCCCCCCCCCCTCTTCTTTTTTTTTTTTTTTTTTTTCAATTCTGGGTATTTAGTTTTGTTCTGAAGTAAAGGAGGGCCCTCATGCAGGTGTTTGTCACAATCTTAGTCTAGATGTAACCTTATGAAAGTTTAGATACATAATAGGTAATTATACAGAAAGCCTGATCTGGTGTTCTTGTTCTGTTGCCAAAAGTTCAAATTCAGGTTACATTAATTACACACAAAAAAAATTATACAACACATTTTTTACTCGAGGCGTAAAATACCAAGTGTCATATTTTAGTCTGAGTCCTCACAGGTGAACTGTTTTCAACCGATCTCAGCACTTTTCCCATTCTGGCAGTAATCACTAAAGAATTTGCCCCTAGCTCATTGCTGTTATTGTCCTGGTGTAGGTTAAGCAGGTAGCATTATAGAACTGTTGTATAGAATATTTCAAATGGATGTTTGTATTGTCTTTAAAAGCTAAGTGGAAATTGCATATAAATGTAATAGATTTTTCGGAACGCCGTGTCAAGGTGCTTTTCGCTGATGGTGGTAGCTGAAAAAACATGAGTTAATGAGATGTGCAACAGACTGTTTAACAATATTCTCTGACAGCCAAATTACTGGGCACGTCAGAGCCTGTTCAATGAGCCACCCCTCCATGTGGCAGAATATTGTATTCTGTCACCTGTCAAACAGCAACCATATTCCATACACTGCGTACAGGGTAATATACCAGCATGATGGCCATTACCTATGGCTTTGGACATATATAAGGAGCAATGGGAAATGATTATATTTTTGCACATACAATGTTTATGAAAGTCTAGTAATGTGGCAGATTATAAACATTTTAAGAATTAAGAATATATTCTGCAGTGTAGCTTTCCATGATGTATCATAATAATATGTACAAAGACAGAACTCGAGATAAGTGCGCAGTTTACAAAAAACAGATGTAGCGATTTTTGCATATTTTCTAACCGATCTGACTAGATTGCTTAGACATTAAGCACAAATGGCTGTGTGTGTATATGTGTATGTGTGTGTGTGTGTGTGTGTGTGTGTGTGTGTGCGTATGGTCCATAGTGATAGACAGATAAACTGTAGTTGAAATTGAAGCTACAGATATACTTGCTAGAAAATGAATCCACATGCTGTATAATGGTGAGAATGGCACTGAGGTAATGTAGTTGCTGACAACTGTAAAGCACAATGGAAAATGCTGACACTATATAAGTCATACCTCCCAACATGACCCTATCCAGGAGGGACACAATGCTCTGCTCTGCTTCCGTGCCCGAAGCATGGTGAGCGTAGCGAGCCATGCGAGGGAGAGCGGTGCTACGTTTTGGTCTCCATGTCGACACAATATGTGTCGACAGGCAGTATTTCATGCCCTACCATCCACTAGAGCGTGGTGGGAGAATAAAATAGTGTTGCTCAGCCATGTTTGGCACCCTGCCCGAAGCATGGCGAGAGTAACGAGCCATGCAAGGGGACAGGGTGCTATGTTTTAGTGTTTATGTTGATTGTGTTGACATTCTGGTAAAAAAAAATGTCGACTTTTTCAATGTCAACCTTACACATGTCGACCTAATGACCTTGTCAACCTTACTCATGTTGACCTAATGATCCTGTCGACCTAAAGTCGTCGACCTTCCTGCATGTCGACCTTAACTCATGTCGACCTAACTTCATGTCCACCTAATGGCGTTGACCTAATGCTTGTTGACGATAATGCTGGTGACCTAATGATCCATACCTGGACAGAGGTAGTTCAGAGAAAAGAAAGGTTGCTCACAATGCCCAATATATACAGCACTGGTTCTCAGACTGCCCAATATATACAGCACTGGTTCTCAGACTGCCCAATGTATACAGCACTGGTTCTCAGACTGCCCAATATATACAGCACTGGTTCTCAGACTCAGTGCTCAGGACCTGAAACAGTTCACATTTTCCAGGTCACCCAGCAGGTGCACAGGTGTATTCATTACTCACTGACCAGAGCCGTCTTGTGGATGCTAGGTAAAGCAATGCACTGAGGCTCATGCCTACAGATGGAGCGCCCCCCAGCCAGCCTGAGGAATTCCCTGAGCTGGAGCAGGCTGAGGTCAGACACTCCATCTGACGGGGATGCGCAAGTGTATCACGCCCCATCAGCATGGCAGCAGTGGCGATTGGCGATTCTATCACCAGGAGCAGCTTGAATGAGAGCTGCTCCATAATCCAAACTTCCTGCGGTGTCTCTCCACCTGCTATCAGCCATCCAACCATTAGTAAGTAAGTAAGTTTAATTTATATAGCGCACTTTCTCCAACAGGACTCAAGGCGCTTTACAGACATTATAACAATGCACATAATACAGAGGATGTTGGTGGTACAGTAAAAGACAAGTCACAGACGAAAGAAACCCTTGAGCACACAGTAAGCAGGATTGGTGCAGGCATTTTCCATGGGTTGTGTACGCCACCCTGATAAGGTACCAGGTGCGGCAGCCCTTTTAGGCGCTCTGCGTAGGATTATCCTGGGTGGAATAGATTACCCTAAAAGAAATTACCCAAAATGGGCGATTTCAATGTATACTCGTGTCCATGTATTTTTCATCCCATCCACGAGTGCACCAGATAAGGCAGCCATGGTGGGCACACTACGAAGGTTACACTGTAGGAGGCGAGCCATACAAGGACCCAATGCATACAGTATATTGGAAAGAAATACTTGTGTAGTAGTATGATAAACCCTGCACAGAAACAGCCACGTGACCCACATCCTGCCCGCAGAGATACCATCTGAGGCAACCATCTGGGTGCACTGCATAGGTCAGCGCTAGCAGGGTGTGCAATCTGCGGAGGTACACATTACAGGAAAGGCACATGGTGGGGTAGATGTATGCTGCAGGGGGGGGGGGAGATAAAACATGAACACACCTTTGCAGGGGACCGACACCTTTACAAGGGACTGATGGGGAAGTGTTGTCACATAGGCTGGGTCTGGTGCTTCCCCTCACAGCTCCATGCTCACCATGAGGGGAAGGCCTGGGGGCTGTCCTGGTGTTCTCAGCCATAGGGGTGGTGGGTTTAATCCAGGTTTTCTCATGGCAAAGGTGAGTTGAGGCCACATGATGTTCCTGTGGTTTGTGGTAAGAATGCAGTCCTTCAGAAGTAATTTTGGTTTGTTGTTTGCCTTCTGGTTGTCTTCGGTTTAACGCCGGTATAACACTTCCATAAATGTAAAATTTACCCTTTATAACTAGACCCTTAAGACACTAGACCCCTGACGTCCCAAACTACACTGAATATATCAGCCTAAAAAAACAAATGTCCATCCTGATTCAACTGTCCCTCCCAATACACCTCTCCCACCAGCAGAAGGTACTAATCAAACCTTACAACTCACACAGCACAGATAAAAACCACAAGAACAGCTTTTTACAGATTTGAAACAAAATTCTGCAGTTGAATTCTGAAATAGGATTACCAAGATGTTTAAAAAATTCAGCATAAGAGGCGTGCTTACAGCCAGTAATTTTTTGGCTGTCGGCTGGTAGAGCAGGCATTCCCAACCACGGTCCTCAAGGCACACCAACAGTGCTGGTTTTAGTGATATCCAGGCTTCAGCACAGATGGATTAATCAGAATCCCTCAGATACTAATTAAGTCACCTGTGCTCAAGCCTGGATATCTACAAAATCTGCACTGTTGGTGTGTCTTGAGGACCGTGGTTGGGAATGCCTGGTTTAAGTGATAAGAAAGGTGTTTCACCACAGGTGTCATTAATACACACACCATAGGCAGTCTTTACAAGCTGGGATAGGCTTAAACTGGCCATACATCTACAGATTGATTGTCAGATTAGGCTGGTTGGATCAAAAATATGGTAATATCTGAATGACAGTTTGGCAGTTTCCTAGCATTTAGAAGCAAATGGTCAACTGTCATTTGCTCTCATCCATTAACAGTTTTTTTTTTCAACCAGCCCAATCTGTCAATCAATCTGTAGATGTATGGCCACCTTAACCTTTAAACTAGGACACTCATGAATTAACCAGGTTTTGTGGACGGCTGACTTCAAGTATACATTTCACTTGGTTTAATCAGCCACAGAACCTGTTTAATTCATCCAGTTTAAAGGGATAGTATGGTAAGCCTAAGTAAACATATTATACCTTTTCCACTGGTTTACTACTGTAAAGGTGCCACATTCGGAAAAGTTGCATGCAATCCACCCCTTGAGCCACCCAGGATCTTCCCGGGGCGGCAGGATCGCATGCAATATATCATATGCTGTCCTTTTGCTTACAGTATATCGCTTGCCAGTGGCACACGCAGGGGGAGTTTCTGAGTTCCCAGAAACCCCCCAGGAGTCTAACGGCACTTTTCTGAAAGCTGAGGGTTCCCTCTTTCCATGGGTACTAGAATTTTGGTACTTGTGAGTTATCCGGGCTGCCGATTTTTTTATTGTATGCCTTAAGTTAAGGCATACAATCAGATGCGATGCGATGTGATATCGCATCGCATCCCATCGCATGCGACCATCGGATGCGATGACCCGATTTTTCCATAGGAATCAATGTTAAAATTGACTGAGTCCATTTTAACATGGAATTCAATGGGAAAAAGGGGTCCTTTTCATACCCCTACTATCCAAGTGGGCATGGAGTTGGATATAAACGCGGGGCTCGCTACGCTCGCCACGCTTCGGGCTCGGTGGCTCGCTACGCTCGCCACAGGTTTATATCCAACTCCATGCCCACTTGGATAGTAGGGGTATGAAAAGGACCCCTTTTTCCCATTGAATTCCATGTTAAAATGGACTCAGTCCATTTTAACATTGATTCCTATGGAAAAATCGGGTCATCGCATCGCATCGCATCCGATGGTCGCATGCGATGCGATGCGATGTGCCCGATCCGACCCGATTTAGAAATCGGCAGCCCGGATAACTCACAAGTACCAGAATTTTTTAAATCGGCCCTTGGGAACCGGAGATATCTGACTTCAAAGCAGTGGTACCCATCCAAGCCTGTTAATTGCCCTTCCCAGTCAGATATTTCAGGTTCTGTCTGACTAGAGTTTTTCAAAAAGCTGGGACTCTCCCCATTTGATGGACACTAGTAGCTTGTCTCTACTGTTCCAAGAAGCAGAGATTTCAGCCTTCCAGCAGCTGGTTACTGCTCCAGCTCCACACACCTGGTATGTAGTTTTATATTCTCGTTGGCAGATTGCTCTGCCTCCTGAACTCTGATCCCCTAGTAACATTTGGTAGGTGGGATTCTCTAGTTTTTAATACCATAAAAATCTAAGAAATCTATTTACGGGAACTGGAGATATCTGCAGTCAAACAAGCTGTCCTCCCACCAGCAAATTATGAATTAAAGCCCACTCCACTATACACCCCTCCTCTGCGTATTAAACATCCTCTACCACCCTGGAAGTTATGTATCAGGGCCCCTTCATTCAGCCCAATGCTCCCTTCTCCCACCTCATCTCCCACCATCTGTGCAGTAAAGGGGTAATTAGTGGAAATTACTGATCCAGGCCCTACATGCTGAGCGGTTGATATAATACCCCCTATCACCCACGGGACATCAAAGCTTCCCCCACCCCTACCGCTGGAGGATCGTTAGGGGCCCCAATACATTGCTATGCCCAGGGGTCTTCACTGCTGTTGACGCCCCTGTATGTATATATATATATGATATATATATATATATATATATATATTATTTAAAAAATATATTATTATTATTGGTACTTGTTTCCTAGCACGGCACCTACGATATTCAGTCGTATGGCATTGTATTCAATTTAAAATTGTATACCATTGTATAGGGCATACAATGCAATGCGATGCGATTTTAAATTGTATATACAATTTTTAATTGTATAAGCACCTTAATAGGTGCTTACAATGTTAAATGCACCCCCACACCACCGCCACTATCAACGCCAACCCGAAGCGTGGCGAGCGCAGCGGTACACGTCCTCCAACCTTTTCATACCCCCACTATCCACGTCGTAATGGAGTTGATCTTACATAGTGTGGTGAGCGCAGCGAGGGGACGCGCATTACTTCACATGTATTCCACGTCCCCTCGCGGGGCTCACTGCGCTCACCGCGCTTCGGGCTCGGTGGCTCGCCACACTATATAGATTCAACTCCACGCCGACGTGGATAGTGGGGGTATGAAAAGGTCGGAGGACGCGTACCGCCGCCCCTCGCGGGCTCGCTGCGCTCGCCACGCTTCGGGTTGGCGTTGATAGTACGGGTGGCGTGGGGGTGCTTTTAACATTGTAAGCACCTATTACGGTGCTTATACAATTATTTATCTTATAGGGGCACATTTAACATTGAAAACACCCATTAGGGTGCTTATACAATCTAAAATCTTATACCATTGTATATGGCATACAATGGCATACAATTCGATGGTATACAATTTAAAATTGTATAACATCGGCTAACATCGCATCGCATACCATCGTATGCCTTATGGTATGCGATGCGATGGGCGCCGTGCTAGGAAACAAGTACCTTATTATTTATATACATTTGATCTATCTATAATACTTTAACTGACCCGGCATATACTGGGTCACCTAAGTGTCCATCTCCGTGCTTGCTCCGCCCCTCTTGAAACCCCCTTCTGAAAATCCTGCGTTTGCCCCTGCATGCGATCCCAGGCAAGCCTGCCCAGCTTAGATGCGATCCAACAGATTGCTTGTGTAGCTGGTGCCACTCGTATTCTCAGGATCACACATCGCATCAGAACGGCTGTCAATCAAATGCAATTTGGACGGTTTTCATGCAATTAATCTCCTCAATCGCATAAAAGGAACCCAAATCGCATGTGAGTCGCCTAGTGTATGCAGTGGTGTAGCTATAGCACCGCAGCCCCCGCGGTCGCGGGGGGGGGGGGCGCTGTGCATATGGGGGTGCCGGGGGGGCTGCGGTGCTATAGTAATCCCCCCCGCCCCCCATCCCCCGCAGGCTTACCTGTCCAGTGTCCACGCGTCCCGGCTCCCCTCCTGGCTTCAATCAATGCTATGGAGACGGACCACGATAAAATGGCCGCCCCATAAAGCAGACTGTTCTCTGAAACTGTCTGCGGTATGGGGCGGCCATTTTATAGTGGTCCGTCTGCATAGAATTAATTGAATTGAAGCCAGGAGGGGAGCCGGGACGACAATGTTTAGGTCAACCAATAATGGCATGGAAACAAAATCTGAAAATTTCAACAAGGATTTGTAGGTCTTGTTCTAAAGACAGGTCACTTTAAACAACCCAACAGCAAATGATTAATAGATTTATTATGACAAGGCTTTATATGCAGTAATATTTTCTGCATGTAATTCCTCTCCAGTGAGTTCAGAGCTTGTTTCACGCATACACGAGTCAATCTGTGGTGCTATTCTCAGTGAGAGTTGTTACATTCCATTAGCTTAGTTGTCATGGGAGCAAATGTTTTATTTTTTAGTGGCCAAGATAAACTAAGTCCATTAATTAGGAACCTGTCTTCTCTTACTGTGCTCAGCTAGGGCGGGATGTATTAATATACATCGCCGCCCTTCGCATGGCAGCCGCCGCGATGCTGCCGCATATGTACTAACAAATGCGGCTAGCATCGGGTTGCGGTGATGGAGACCCCCGCGATACCTGTACTGTGGTGTGCAGGGGTCTCCGTTTCCTCCCGGCGGCTGCCAGCGTCCCCCTGCGTCTCCTCCTCCCCCCTGCAGCCGGATGTCCTCCTGGCTGTGACACCTGCTGGGCGAGGAGGAGATCAGGAGGACGGGAGGGGGCGCGCGGACGGCGGGCGGTGATACCCTGCCAAGCGAAAATGGGGCGGACAGGTGATGGTAAAAATGGGGCGGACGGGTGATGGTAAATAGGAAAATGCGGTAAAACCCCCCGGTTTACCGCATTTTCCCTTTAGTACATCCCGCCCCTAAGTTTTGCCAATCAAAGTTTTATTTTCTTCTATTTACATTGTAATCAGTGTAATTGTGTAATTTGTAATTTGGTTTAAAGTTGCATAACTGGCAATATTGGTGTGAACATTTCGGAAATGGATTTTAAAGGGACCCTAACTCATTGTGTTTTGCGTGGGACAGTAAATGTGAAAACATTGGCCCTTATTCAGATCTGATCGCAGTACAAATTTGTTCTCAAAATGGGCAAGACCATGTGCACTGCAGGTGGGGCAGATGTAACATGTGCAGAGAGAGTTACATTTTGGTGGAGTGTGTTGAAACTGAAATCTAAATTACAGTGTCAAAAGAAAGCAGGCAGTATTTACCATGCACAGAAACAAAATAACTCACCCAAATCTAACTCTCTCTATACATGTTACATCTGCCCCACCTGCAGTGCACATGGTTTTGCCCATTTTGAGATCAAATTTGTACTGCGATCAGATATAAATAAGGGCCATTGTCTACTTCTACATCGGAGAAGCAGACAAGCCATTGGAGAGGTCTGATTGGCAAATGCAGGAAATGTGTTGACCAGTTTTATCTCTAGAGGTGGGGCTGCGGCACAGTCCAAAATTCATATGGGGCACAATACCAAATGCCAGTGAGTCAGTTCGGAATGGCAGTTGGTTTTAGGCGCCGAGTGCCTGGCAGCCTCCGGCCAGCCGGACAGGCGAAGGCTGCGTGGAGTGTGTCAGAGTCCACGCCAGGGCCATCGCTAGGAGACGGTCCCCGGGCAGAAGTGCTGGACCTGTTGCCCTTCAATGATTTCCAGCGGCCGGGGATGCTGAGACGCTCAGAGTGTCAGAAGAGAGGGGCAGCTGACTTCACAAGCCGGGGGGGGGGGGGGGGGGCTTCCTGATTGGGCGGCCCGGGTTTAAACTCCCCGGCCACCTTCTGCACAACGCCGGTTATTCTTCTTGCAGCCTGTCTTTGCCTGCGCCCCAGGTCTCCTGCTGTCTGTTGCTGGTCCTAGTTTGGGGGGTCCGGTCCGTGTCCTGCATCCTTGCTACCGACTCCGAGTTCTCCCCAGACCTTGTCTGGACAGAGATTAGTGCTCCCACCATCTTTTGCATTTCCTCTGCTGTCCCTTATGCTGTGTGTATCTGTGTGGAGTTATATTGTCTCTCTTGCATACATTTTTATCATCAGCACTGCATGGATAGTTTTCTCTTGTTATTAATATCTTCTTGGATTGTTGCATCCATAGGCTTAGCTTTAAAGTGTTGTTTATATGTTTAACACTTTCATGCATTGTTGCAGTTACAGTAGTTTGGTAGGAAACTGTATCCCTATTTCCTACCTCACTACCTGTCTGAATAGACCTGCTTAGGGGTCACCTATTAGTAATACTTGTACTTTGGACTGCTGGTGGATCCCTTCTCGGGGAGGACAGCTGTGCCACATTTTATTTTGTTTCCCATTTTTACGGGTTTTAGTTAGTCTTCCTCTTGTCTGTTCTGGAGGTGTTAGGCACCTTGTCTCCCTGTAAGGCCTGGTTAAGACAATACCAACGCGTTTCGTCACACAGTCGGACTTCGTCACCTGTGTGACGAAACGCATTGGGCGTGTTTCAACTGGTGACGTGTCACGTACTTGGAGCTGGAAAGGTCCGACCGATGGTTCGCTGGAAGCCGTGCGGCTCCAGTGTAGTATGAGAGACGACTGCCCGGGACTGCATTATACCATGCTGGCAATCGGTTTATTTTAAACTTGAATTGTATGTGAGCTTTTTTATAGAATATAATACTTGTGACATCTTGGCTCATTGTGCACTTCTCTGTGTTCTTTATATATATATATATATATATATATATATATATATATATCCTGCAATATGCCGGCACTCCACTGAAATGTAACAACTAGGTCAGGTGCACTACAAGTCCATAGTATATCGATCCAAGAAGCAGGCACTCCACAACCATTTTCACAAAACTTTCTATTGAAGAACCAGAACCGAGTACTTTTGGGGATAAATCCCCGTCCTCAGGGTACAAATCAATAACAAGTGTAACACTGAGCATCACAGTGTTACGCTTGTTATTGATTTGTACCCTGAGGATGGGGTTTATCCCTGAAAGTACTCAGTTCTTCAATACAAAGTTTTGTGAAAATGGTTGTGGAGTGCCTGCTTCTTGGATCGATATATATATATATATATATATATAATATACACCAAGGTAGGAAATACGGCACTCCAACTGTATGATAGTAAGACTCCGGTACCTTCCCAGGGGGGTCTCCCCAAATATGCACGTTCCAGCAGCCTTTTCAAGCAGGGGCATCACAGAGTTACATGTTCCACTAAGTTTGTGGTCTATGATCTGTCTTGCCCATTTGGTTTTTAGTATGTGGGCAAGACAGAAACACAATTTAAGGAAAGGATGGCAAACCATCGAACAGCCATTAGGGCTGCTATACGACAAGGCACCAGCGACCAACCAGTCGCGAGACACTGTGCCCAGAAGGGACACAGTGTCGCAAGTACACGGTCAAAAGTCATTGATCAAACACCCGCATCTATTAGGGGAGGCAGTAAACGCCTCTTGCAAGCAGAATGCAAGTGGATATACAAACTTGATGCACTTGCTCCTAAAGGGCTCATTGAGCATGCAGGGTTACATTGTTTTTTATAGGTGTTCTATTTCTATGTATTTGTGTTGATAAAATTGTTATAAATCTATTCCTATAAAAAAGTGTTTAAAATATACAGATTAGAAATAACATAGGTTTAGCAACACCTCCATAATACTAATCTATAGATGAAATAAATGAAATCCATATTCAATACCTATTCAGTATGCTTTTTAATCTTGTATTGTATAATCATGTATTGTGTAAATGTATATGTTTAATGTTTAATTACTTTGCACATGAGCACTAGCACTTTATATGTATGACACGCGATGCTCTCCGATCCAGGATCCATGGCTGTACAGAGCACTGGTGTCTGTGTTGTTGCCTAGCAACACCCTCATTGAGGTGCGCGGAGGGTGACGTCACACGCCGGGACTCACACGCTGCCATGGAAAGATGGATGAGCGGGAGCGCGTCCAGACACAGGTGAGCATACAGCTTTTGTATGATATTTTTGATTGAAAAGAGGAGGTGCCACATTTAGGTATTTATACCCTTCATTGTACACTGGTGGGCTATCCCTGAGGACGAGCTTGGAAGCTCGAAACAATTGTCGGATTGTTCCTGTATTTTTTGCAATAAAAGCACTTATGGAAAAAATCTCTGTGTGACGCCTCTGCTTGAAAAGGCCGCTGGAACACACACACACACATATATATATATATATATATATATATATATATATATATATATATATATATATATATATATATATATATATATATAATAAATAAATATATATATATATAGTGATTGGGGATCAGAATTATGTAAATAAGATGTTCTTTTCAACAGTTACAGGTAAAATGCTGACTTCATCACAGAGAGCCTTGTTTTCACACATTCTGCCAACTCTGTCATGCTATATTTGCAGAACTGTTCACTTGAGATATGATTACTTTTCAGATATAGAAAGTGTATCCACCTCCCAAGCTAAATGTCTGTAGTCTGAGTGCAGGTGTAAAGTCTACTCTTCCTGCCAAGGCATGTTGTGCGCCAGATATTACATATATAACTACTGTATTTCAGCAGATATTTCTAAGTCATCTCCGGTGGCTGAGTCAGCTGTTTATCATTCATGGGACATACACAACCCTTATACAGCACAATATGGGTCTGTTTTAAGATAGTATCAAATGTCATGCTGAGGACAGTTTTAGTTTACATTTGGGTTCCACAAGCTCAAAAATCAATGTGACTGGGCAGTATGAAAAACAGACCACATATAGGGCATAACATTCTCTTTGTTCCACTGTCAGTACTTTTTTGGATACCTGATGATAAATAAATTCAGATAAGATTCCAAGATATGTTTAATAAACAAGCAAACTTTGGTTTGGTTTGATGCCTAACCAGGATCCTCTCGGAGTGCAGATTGTATATTCTCCCCATCCACGCACGGGTTTCCACCGCACCGCAAAAAAATGGTAGGTTAATTGGCGGATAACTTAACCCTTTGAATGCCAACGTTGCTGTAAGAGATCCTCCAAATATCCGCTAAAAATGCCGGCATCGCTCACAGCGATTGTTCTGTTAGTATAAATACAAATACAGCCGAGTCAATTAATTGAAATTTAATTAAACATTGCATCCAAAAAAGAAGATATTTTAAGGATCTGTCATAGGCAACTGTGGCACGCAAAGGGTTAAACATATATTAGTGTGTATATATATATATATATATATATATATATATGTGTGTGTGTGTGTGCACTTGTGTATTAAGTAATTATATAAGCTCCAAAAGGGCAGTAACGTAAACAAATAAAGATTCTCTGTACAGCGCAGTGCAATTTGTGGCACTCTGGGCCTAAATCAGCGGCTAAGGGTCAAAGGGTCGACTCAGTGAAGGTCACCACTGAAGGTCGAAAGGGCTTAGGTTGACAATATCATTATTATTTTATTATATTTATTATTTAACTTTTAACAATGGGTCATTCAGACCTTCATTACATCGTTTCCGATGTGTACCGCGGATATGTTACGCCAGCCATCATATCGGCCAAGTACCTATATAAGCCTATGGGCTTCTATAGACCACCTGCTACCCACTGTCCGCATGCCCCTCCCTGTCCTCCCTGCTGCTCCTCCTCCCCCAGCAGCATGTTGCAGCCGGGGATGTCCTTCTGGCTGCAGGGGGGAGGAGGAGATGTCGGGGACGCCGCAGAGCCCAGGAGGTGACGGAGACCCCCTGCACACCACATTACAGGTATTGCGGGGGACCTCCGTCACCGTACCGCAATGCCAGCCGCATATGTTAGTACATATGTGCTGGCATCGGGGCGGGCGGGCGTCGATGTATTTGAATACATCCCACCCATAGACTTTAAGCACATCCTTCACCAAATAAAAAACATACGTCACACTCAAATATATTTCTACTTTTAATGGGGCGTAGCCCCTTATGAGGGTGTGAAGAGCGCCCGGAGGACGCGATGAATCACCTAGTATACATAATTGATGAACTCTCCTGAATGGTTCCATGCTGTGCAGGTGAGGGAGACTTTTTTATACAACTTATTGCAGTGTGGTCCTATTGGTTCTCTTCTGTCACTGTAGTTAACCCTATAAATTGCAAAGGGTGCGAGGCGCTGTTCCCACGGCCTCTAATTGCCATGGGAACAGGCTGGTTTCAGCATGAATTCGCACAAAATGACATGCTACCCTTTGGCACAGCCAGCACATTTGGGTACATTTAGGCTCCTGTAAAGTGCAGCTGCTGCTGTGATGATTCTCATTGGTGAATTCATCACAATTAATAGGATCTACCCCACTGACAGGGAATGATAATTGTTGCAGATTGCATGCACACAGAATTGGGAGATTTAGCAAATTATCAAGGTCTTGCTAAAAAAATAAGTCAAGTATCACAATGAACATATGTATCTGTAACTCTTATCACTCAAAAGGACCAAATAAATGATGTCACAATGAACAATAGACTGTGTGTGAAAATGGAAATTGATACCTTTCACCATCAGGTTTTAGAGTCAGACTGAGGAACATGTAACTTTTCCAGTCATAAAATGTTATCGGATGTTCTTTTGAGAATGGCCTGAAAGTGACGAGTTGCAATAATGTATAGATGCAGGCAGGCAGAAGCTGAAAAGAACAGATATGTTCTCAGTAAACCGGTCTTTTTACACAATAGCCACCATTACAACAATAAAGGGCCATGTATAAAATAAAAAATATTTGCATATTATTCTCCAAAAGGACAGTTTTCAGAGGGTAACAGCAACTATTTGGTATCACTTAAATGTATCACAGGCGTACATCATCAATATCACATCATCAGTATCTACTGTAATCCTGCCATGGCAGCCAAAATTTCCTTAGGTTTCTATGGGGGATGTGATTTTGTCAGATTTACCAAGCTCTGGAATACAAGTCATTCTGGAGCTTGGGCTAATTCCATGTGAAGATGCCATTACCAATTGTAGGCTATGGGCTACAGACAGCAAAAACCAAGAGGTAGGGACTTCTAAGAAAACCTTAACGGCAATGACTGTCACACATGTGTGGCTAGAAGACAGCACATGCCCAGAACTCACGTTACTGGAGTGAGCACTGGCTGATTCTGGAACCTGTGTCCCTGCATGGATCACTTCATACATTTGCCTGATGTATGCAATTGATAAATGGCCCCCTAAGCCATGTACTATTAATGATGATGATACAAAGAATAATAATTTTATTCGTATAGTGCTTTTCTCTAGCAGGACTCAAACTTGCTTTACAGGCAAGAAAACTACACAGTAAAAGAAAAACCCAGAGAGCACAATAAGCATGCTCCTGAGGAAGCCGGCCACTGATACAGCCGGGGAAACGCGTTGAGCCTATTATTTCCATGTGTCTGGGACCCCCCATCCACCCCAAAGAGTGACCAGTCCATTCATTCCCGACGACGACCCAAAACTCCACTTAAAAACTGGACCTTCATCTGGGATATACGCCATATTCCTAAATCCAGCTAAAAGGAGGACATTCGCCAAATAGGGAGCCTTATACAATCCAAGGCAAGGACATTCTGGAGTCACTTTCCCTGGACCAGCCCCAAATCCAGGTGATACATAAAAAGGATGGTAATATAACATTTCATTATGCAGTCCTAGACTTTCTATTGCGCAAAATTGCTCACATCAAAAATCCTACAGCACCCATCGAATATTTTATTCATTTTTTATTACCTTATAGTTTTATCATTCATGTATGCATACATATTTGTCTTTTAGAAATGTATTGATAGAATATTGTGTAAAATAAAAATTTATACTTTTTCAAACCGTTGAGTATATCTTATTGAAGCAGCCAGCGCTGGCACACCCTCTTTCTTCACAATAAGCATTATGCAGAGTTTCTGCAGTCACTTAACATAATAAATTCCGTGGGTTATATATTCAACCCATGGAAGGTAACAGGAGAGGCAGCTGTTGTGGGCTCACTATGTATGATTGCCCTGGGTGGAATAGCAATCACAGTGGCATAATAGCCAGTATTAAAACAGTAGAGAGATTAATATAAAGGTAATAGAATTAGATGTCACATGTTTCAGGAAGAAGAAGATATTCATACAAGCAAGGTACTCCAGTCACATAGGTAGAGGATACCGTCAGGAGGGGATCCAGAGTAAGTAACTCCAGCTCAATGTAAAAAAATTCTAATAACACTCAGGGTTAGATTTAAGTGATAGGCCGCCCATAGGAACAACATTGTGCCCCCCACTTGCGTTTTACAGACCCCCGAGACCCCCCACTCCCACGATTCACGGACCGACCCCCTACCGCTATTTGCATACCACCATGACCCCCTCCTGAGATTCACACCCCCCCCCATGACCCCCCCTGCGTTTTGCGGAACCCCATGAACCCCCCTCCCATGATTCCCCCCATGACCCCCCTCCCGTGATTCGCGGACCCCTCGTGACCCCCCTCTTGTGATTCGTGGACCCCTCCCCCGGCACAAGAAGGGGGGATGCCGTGCCGCCCCCAGCAGGTGCCGCCCATAGGCACGTGCCTCACATGCCTATTGGGAAATTCTGCCCTGATAACACTTTCAATCTGAGAAGCCTCAGCTTAGCAGCTAACAGTAACTATAAGTACATCTATGACCAGGTGTCTGTCCACACTAATCACCAGTGAAGGCGCGCGCTCCAGAAAAGGGGGCATGGCCAAATAAAAGGGGAGTGGCCATGTAAAAGGGGTGTGTGCTTAAGTGTAATGTACCACACCATGTACACATGGAATGATGCATAATACAAATGGAATGAGCAAAATTTCACACAAATTGAGCCAAAATTCACACAGAATAAGTCAAAAATCACATTATAACACAATTCAAAGACACAGGGACAGTGACAGTAGGGACGAAGTGACAGTGAGTGACAGCAGTGACAACAGGGAGAGGGACAGTATTGACACAAGGAGAGTGACAGTGAGGACACAGAGAGAGCGAGAGTGACAGAGGGGACACAGGGAGAGGAAGAGTAACAGAGGGGACACAGGGAGAGCGAGAGTGACAGAGGGGACACAGGGAGAGCAAATGCGGGGATGAAAGACTGACAGCAGTGACACAGTAGGCCTACCAGACTTGATGGGTGTGGGGCCCCAGTAAATGTATGAATGAGCCGGGTGTAGGCATCCAGTGGACTCCAGCGGTGGCTTCGAGGCAACAAGGGGCGTATGGTGTGCTCCAGTGGTGGTTTTGAGGGTACCAGGGGCAACCAGCGGAGGCAGTCAGAGGACCAGAGGCACCAGCGGAGGCTGTGAGGGGACCAGTGATGGAAACCAAGGAGATGCCAATGCAGATGTCGAACAGGCTGATCACTGCCCTCACTACCTGCTGCACAGCACTGCTTCTGTGTACTTCAAAATCATTTAAATAAATTTGGGATCAGGGGAACTGCCTAAATTCACAACAGTTGAGCACACACACACACACACATGTCCTCCACCCCAAACACACATTCTGTATACAGCTACCTTTGCAACGGGTGGGAGGCAACACAGAAAATAGCAGACAGGAGTGGATGCAAAACAGAGCCATGTGACTATGGGTGCCGGACGCGTTCCCGACAGTCGGGATCCCGACAGTCATTTAACCGACGTCGGGATCCCGACTGTCAAAACGCGGACAGCCGGGTGCCCGACGGCCACCTGCTATTTTCCCTCGTGGGGGTCCACGACCGCCATAGAGGGAGAATAGAATAGGTGGCCATCGTGCCCGCAGCATGGCGAGCACAGCGAGCCCGCAAGGGGCTTTTTTTGCGCTCGCCATGCTGTCTTGAGTCCGGGCAGTTGGGATCCCGACTGTCGGAACCCCATACCACACCCGTGACAATTTCCGCCAGGAGTGCAAAAAGGTTGCTGATCCCAGACCGCGCAATAACAGTTGCCGGGCTGGTCAGATATCAGTGATTGGGTGGGAGGACAAGACGGGATTGGGGCCACAGATGCAGGTTTGAGTGGGAATGTGAGTGCACAGGCGCCGGACAGGGATCTAGAGTAGGCAGACATTGGCAGGTGGGTGGGAGTGCAAAGGAGGATAAGGGCCGCAAACAGGGGCGTAACTAGAACTTTGCGGGCCCCATTGTCACTACAATGCCCCTCAGGGGGGCAGAAGATAGAATGAGGAGAGTGAAAGACAAACAAGGTGTCAAGAAAAAGAGAATTGGGAGAGAGATGGGGTGAGGTAGTGAGGATATAGAGAGATGATGAGGTGAGGGGTGAGAGAGACAGCGTGAGGGAAGAAAGATGAGGTGAGGGGGAGAGAAATGGAGGAAGTGAGGGTAGAGAGAGATGATGAGGTGAGGGGTGTGGGGGCAGATATAGATGGGGTCAGTGGTGGGGGCAGAGAGTTGGGGGCAGAGTGCTGGGTTTAGGGAATGGGTGTGGGGGATGAGGGGATCATAGCAGCACAGGTTACAAAAGATTTACAATTAAAACACTTTGTCCTTACAAACTCAGCCCCCCCCCCCCTTCACCCCCCTGCACTCACCGGCGATGGCAGGGGTAGGCGGGCCTCCTGTGTGAAGGGTCAGCTGGTCTAATGCACAATGGCAGCTGAAGCCAGGGGGGAGCCATGGGGAGCACAGTAGAACATTATGCCGGAGCCTCCGAGTCTTCAGCACGGCAGGGTAAAAGCTGTAGCCGGGTTTCCTGCAGACGGCGCCGCCGCTGGTGCTACGCTGCGCTGCTGACGCTGCTGCGTGGGATGGTGCACGAGGGGAGGGGGAGACAAGACACTGCCACTCGCACTCCTCTTCAGAAAGGGCAGGTGTCCCGCGACCCCCATCCCCATGGCCAGCAGTGAGTAAGAAAAAAAAAACAGTGCTTGAAGTGAAGTGCCGGTATACCATACCGTTGTATACCGGCCCACTTCATGCACTGAATCCCACCCCAACCCCAAAAGCCTTCCTCCCATGACAAAAGGGCATCACTTAAGAAAACCATAAGTTCTATAACTCGGTCCTCAGGACCCCAAACAGTATTAGTTTTCCAGGTAACCCAGCAGATTCACGGGTGTATTCATTACTTACTGACAGTCTACCCAAACTGATTCACAGCAATTTTCTGCCTTAATGCAGAATTATATGAAATATGTTGTAGTCAATTACCTAAGTTTGGAACTTGGGCTATAGAAATACAAGGCGGCAGCATCTGTTGGGTGCTGTAGTGAATTACCTATATGTTTCAGCAAAGCGGGACTCATGTAGGCACTGACAAGCTGCTTCTATACAGAATGAGCTGGTACGTTGTACTTTATTTGGAATGTGTTCGTAAATGACGTGTTATTGTACCATGGCTACAGCGTCATACAGGCAGCCCAACATGTAATTTCCCTGTGGACACACAGCCACACTCTAGTTTTCCTCATATAAATTCCAAGCTGAACATGTGTAGATTTAATAATACATGTTACATGTATTTTACATATGTTACTTAATTTAGCTTAAAGATGCCCATACATGGTACAATTGTTGGGTGCGATGAGATGCGCGCTCCTGCCACACATGTCATTGCACAGCTCAAAAAGTGTCACATCCACCATGGCATTTACACAAAGACCCCTGTGTCATGCTTAGCCCTGGACCCTCTAGGTACACTAAAACCATGGCGCTCACCTCTGCTCATGTCTCACAGGGGTACATATGGCCGGGATGTCACCGTGTGGTGACACCTGTGTATTGTGCTTCAGTGCCATGCAGGTTGTGTGTGGCGTACCGCCATGTGTGTTTGTGCCTGGTCAGCATCTGAGTAAAGGCCGGGGATTGCGCAGCTGCGTATCATCAGGGCCGGCTAGAATCTGTCGCCCTCTATGGCGGGCGCCATCTTCTTGGTTTCCCCAGCCTCTCCTGCACGGCTCCGCCTCACTCCCTGATTGCCTGACCAATCCAGGCACAGCTCACCTGGTAAGTACTGATTGCTCAGGCTAGTCCGGCAGTCAGTACAATGATGTCCACCCTGCAGCATCATTGCTCCCATCTGGCTCTGTAGTCCTCACTACAACCCGAGCTTCTCCCGGAAGAGATCCTGCTGGCCGTTCACTGCTTCACGTACCATCGGACTCTGCTTACCGCCAATGTGGACCGGCAAGGTCAGTCTCTCTAAGGGGTCTCACCTTGCTACACTCCCGACAGTTACTTCCACGGTTACCTCTGGCAGCAGCCACGGTCTCATTCAGCAAAGGACAACTCTTCTTCGTCATTCTTCATTTACCATCCAATCCTCCAATCATCTAATCATTCATTCTTCAAACAACCATCCAATCCTCCAATCATCTAATCATTCATTCTTCAAACAACCATCCAATTCTCCAATCATCCACTCTCTCAATCTTCAACCAATCATCCATTCTCTCAATCTTCAACCAATCATCCAATCTCTCAATCTTCAACCAATCATCCAATCTCTTAATCTTCAACCAATCATCCAATATCTCAATCTTCAATCATTTATCCAATCTTCCAATTGGCAATACAATCTTCATTCGTTCTCCAACCCATCCAATCTTCAATTCCTTCTACTATCTAAAAACTTTTTCACTCTTTAAGTATATTGCAATATTCTTCAAGGACCAAGTTTCATCATGTATTACAATAACTTACTGGACAATTGACTTTATATTTGCATACCTGCCATATCCCAGTTATACCGTCATGATCACTGTTTGCAATATATTTATTAAATTCATTATATTTTATCTTCATTGTTTCCTCTACTCTGTCGTGGACACATCCTCAAACGTTAAAGCACTCAGTTTACGATATTCTACAGCTGGTGCTTTTACGTGCGTGACAAAAAGTATGTGCTGCACATTTTGTACTAGATCTCATCTCATCTCATTGCATTGCAAAACCTATGCAATGAAATGAAATGCGAAATTGTATACAATAATTGTACCGTGTATGGGCACTTTAAGGCTAATTGAGGTGAAAGCTCATTGGGAAAAATAAATGCATCCTGGGAGAAATGGACAATCTCCTATTGACGTATGGGAGAGATGATCAGAAGCTGTCAGGTGCGCTATCCCTTGTAAAATAGCCACAGCTGCTTTCTCTCTCTGAACGACTGTGCTATAAAACATATATATGGCATAGTAGGTAGCAGATAGATGTGGTGTACAAATAAAGGTCACAATACCTTGGGACCCTATTATACATCAGTAGTTTGTAGGATACATGCTCATTGAGGGTAATACCCCCCCATTCACCCCATTTAAAGTTCATTTAGACAAGTGCTTATTATTTTTATTCTGTCTTTTGCCTTGTGTATGGAGAGTATACTTTCTTGCATGTGTAACACATGCAAGAAAGTGGACGTGAATTTGAAACATCTCTAGGGGCCATTGTGACATGTCAATACTTGTAGCAGTGTTTGATTTTTCCCTGTTCGACCACTGAAATAACATTGAAATAACAGTGGCATGTCGCCAAAGGGCCAAATATCACCAGGGCTCTCTGATCTGAGATTCACCGCCATGTCCCTCACTGTGTAATTGTTCAGATGAAATGAAGGGAAGAAAGTAACAGTGTTAGTGTTACAAAGCTAGTAAAATATACAGAAACTGTATGTGTAAATATGTGTGTGCGCGTGTGTATATTGTACGTGTTATATATATATCATGCATATATATATATATATATATATATATATATATATATATACTGTATGCATGAGGAGCGAAAAGAAAACCATGAGGATAACTATGAAGAAGAGGAGGAAGAGGGAGTACCTGGAGTGAAAAGCAAGATTTGGGCAGAAATGCAATGTCCTGTAAAATCCACACAAAATATGTCCTACTGCAAATTCCAAGATGGCCTTTTTCTGTCTTGTCCTTTTATATTTTTACTAGGTGATTCATCGCACCCTACGGGCGCTCTTCACACCGTCGTAGGGGGCTGCGCCCCATTAAAATGACAACAAAATATTTGTAGGAATGAAGTTTGTATGTTTTCTCTGAATGTGTGTAATGGCAATTGGAGTGTGAGTTGGAAAATTGAAAGATGTGATGAAATGACATTGGCAATGGTTTTGTGCTTGTGTTATTGTTCTAAATAGTATTTTGGTTACTTTAGATGTATAAAATTGTGAGTTGAGGTAATGTATGTGTTGAAATAAGTGTTGAAATAGTTTGAAGATTAGAAATGTTTAATTGTCAGCAATTGTAGGCTATGGCTACACATGGCAGTGGGCGAGGGTGAGGGTGTTTTGGGAAAGTGGTGTGGCTCAGCGCGTAACGGTGCATCTCAAGGAGAGGCTCCTTTAGGGGGATGCAGTTAAAATCCCGGCAGTCGGGATCCCAACACTTTCTCCCTTCGTGGGTGTCCACGACACCCCTGGAGGGAGAATAAATTAGCGTGCGGAGCGCAGCGAGGCACCGGGCCCGATGCGTGGCGAGCGCAGCGAGCCCGCAAAGGGGGGCGATCCACGTCCCCTCCTTGTCGGGATTTCGGCGGTCAGGATTCCGGTGTCTGGATGTTGAATGCCAGGATCCCGACCGCCGGGATTTCATACTGAATCCCCTTAAGGAGGCCTGTCCCTGCGTCCATCATGTTACACATTGGGGATGAAAGTCTTGCTTTTACAAAGCAATTATGGGCGTTAATGGGAGCGGTGCTGGTGTGGTGTTGTGGGGTTATGTAGTGTTATGGATGTTATATTGCTGTGCTGTAAGTGTAGGTAGGTCTAAAGTGCATGGGGTGGTATAGTTGTGGCAAGAAAGTGTGTGTGTGTATGTGTGTGCATGAAGGGGTGTTACAATGGAGTGTGAAAAGTACCTTTTATCCATTGGTGGTATAGTGCTGGCCTGGCCAAATGAGTGTCCTGTTGGTGTCCACGGCGGACAATGGTGGCAGGCATCGGCCACAGTAGTTGTGAGGCAGGAGGGGGTGGCAGGCAGCTGGCTCAGGCGGCCGGTGCTGGCATGCATCAGCCACAGTAGTTGTTTGTGCGGAAGGTTGTGCCAGGCGGCGTGTGCAGGCTAGCGGGGTGGCAGGCTGCGGGCACAGGCAGGCTGTGCTGCCAGGAGCGAGTGTAAGGCAGCGGGCACAGGCTAAAGTGTGATTGGGGGGCTGAGCGCAGGGGGCGGGCGCAGGCAGGCTGTGCTGCCAGGAGAGAGTGTAAGGCAGCGGGCGCCTGCGAAAGTGTGATTGGGGGGCTGAGCGCAGGGTTGGCAGCCGGAGGCAGCGGGCGCTCTTGCGGGGCTCAGCGCAGGGTTAGCAGCAGGAGTCAGCGGGCGCACGACTTTCTCAGCACAGTGTGTGTGTGCTGAGCGTGTTCCCATGAGAGTTTGTTTGTGACGCGACACTGACTGCCCTAAGCACAGGAGCCGGGGCACAGTGGGACCGTGTTGGTGGCTTTTGGTGCATTGCTGGTGTGCGTTATTGCGGGGGTTAGGTGGGCATAGGTGTGTGTGGCATGCAGGGTTCTCTTCTTCTGTTATATATTTGGCTATGATTTTGCAGGCTGGGTGGTGTGTGACCCCGCCCAGCGTTACAGCCGCAGATGATTGACAGATGTAGCCAAATATATAAGAGATATTAGAACATTAGAGATTTATATAAAAGCTGTATTTTATTACATGAAACTTCTTTTATTAACTTCAGGTTTAACTACAATTTTTGAATGCAAAATTATTTTATTAACAATCCATTCCTGTGCGAGGAGTGGAAATAATGTAGGAGAGGAAGTCTCCTATGCACAACAATGCAGTATCCGGTAGTATTGAGTACTACCATCTAGTATTTATTACTTGTATACCAGCTGTGTTTATTACATGCGGACAAATATATATTGGTAAGACGAAACGGGTCCTTAAAATAAGAATATTAGAACATACCAGGAACATCAAAAATAAAATCACAAATCATAGTGTACCGCAGCATTTCCTGCAATGTCATGGAGGGGATGCGAGCGGTCTTAAGTTTAAAGGTATTGAGTTGGTCCTGCCGGATAAGAGAGGCGGTGATCTTGACAGACAACTACTACGAAGGGAAACCCATTGGATATTGACTTTGGACACTATTATCCCCAATGGGTTAAACGAAAATTGTGAGATAACCCCCTTCATTGATAATACGTAAAGAAAGCTGTCAGAATAAGAAAATATCTAGAATGCCTGCTTAGAGTAAATCTACTGTCCCTGTAAGATAGCGGAACTATAAGAAACCGCTTTCAAGTTCTATTCTTTTTCCCCTTTTTTTGCTGTGATCGGTCAAAAGATGTTTATAACAACACTCATTCCTGCTCAGTGCAGGTGTAGTTTTTATCTGTTTTGCATATATATGCATGATCCTATGATGTAAATATATCTGTCCTGTCTTTTGGTACTTTTTTGATGTGAAATTGAGGGTAAAATTCTAAAATTGCCTGGTGTGTATGAGTCATGAAAAAATTGTAAAGTCTCGCTGACCCAGGACAGGGTAAAATCATTAGCAAAATGGCTTTAAATAATAGCAAGACACTGACACCTCGATCTAACTGGAAATATCCTAGTAAAAAGTAAGCGAGTCTGATAAGTACACTTGAGTGCAGTCCATAAGTGACTGATTGAAACTAAGTATACAAAAACCCTGTGTATAGGGTAATTTGCTGTTTTTTCCTCCTGCTAACTATATTTATTCGAAAAAACCTTTCCCGCTTCTAAATATTTGTGTGTATTTTGTGGTTGTTTTTTGTTACACGTTTTTAGAGTAAAGCTTTTACAGGCTAAATTACACACAAGCCGCAGTCACCAGAAAGTGATTGAGCCGTGTCCTGAGTGAGCGGGGTTAACGTAACAGCTGTAACTAATTGTGAAGGTAGAAAAGGACCGAGATAGCGTCAGGTAGGACAGCCCACTGACGAAGCCACAGGCGAAACGCGTCTGGGTGTGTCTTACCTGACGCAAAACCAACACACCTAGCCTCAGTCCCGCTGCAGAGAAGGAGAGGGTAACCGCTGACTTGTATCGTGGAGCGCTGAGCACGCAAGCGAGACAAAGCGGACCCTGCCAGGAGGCAGCTTCGTGGATAGACGGTGACCGGGTGACCGGGTTTATTATCTAAAAACCATGTGGTATTTTTAGCCCACAGAGTTGAAACTAATGGTACGAGCACTGTATCAACAGCTCTATTTTTATTGCCTTGAAATAAATTCATTTTTATCAAAATAATATTGCACTATATAGCGCTTCCTTCCATCCCCTTTCTAGATACAAATTGGTTCTGTTTGGATCCCAGGACCCCATCCCGGTTGGAAGCAGCGGTCAATTAAACTATTGATCTAGTGCCTGTTTTATGAAATAAGTGGGACAATCTTGTCTGGAGAACTGACTGACTTAACGTACTGGTTACTTTGGACTTTTTAAAAAAAGAAACCCAGGCTGATAAGCTAGCGCTCCCCCAAAGTCTTCTTGCAAAATATATATATATATATATATATACAGAAGCGGGGGTGGGATGGCGACACTCGGCAGAAAAAACTCACACCACACCGGGTTACCGTTCCTGAGCACCTGACGGTGATGTCACTTGTGAGGGTGCTGCAGGACGCACGAAGGAAGCCCATGCTGTGCAGCTCCATGGCAACCTATCATAACAATGTTGTCATAACAGGAACCCAAAAGCGGCCTAAACAAGTGAAAAAAATACAAATGAAAAAGCATTCTGTACATAAAGTACTGACATACAAACAGCTAACTCATTGTGTCATTATGACAACATTGTTATGATAGGTTGCCATGGAGCTGGACAGCATGGGCTTCCTTTGTGCATGAGTCACATCACCGTCGATGGAGACGGCGGGCGGCACGAACACCCTGATCAGGTATTTAAGGTCTATGTTAGTATGTTCTTGTTGTTCTTCCTACACCTTGATAAAAGATCCAAGGAGCTCAGAAACGTTGGTAACCTTGTGTGGTGTGAGTTTTTTTCTGCCGAGTGTCGCCATCCCACCCCTGCTTTTGTATTACAGCAATTTGATCTGCACAAACGGAGGGCACCGGATTGTAAGCCGTATTCAAAGATTGTTCATTGCAAGAGTGCCTCCAGCACAAGAAATATATATATATATATATATATATATACTGTCCAGAAAGGGATGTCACTCGGAGATGAATCAATGCAAAAAGAATATGCGACAACAGTTGTCGCGTATTCTTTTTGCATTGATTCATCTCCGAGTGACATCCCTTTCTGGACAGTGTATCAATTTATTGGATGTGCACCGGAGTCAGTTGTGTCCTATCTAGGAGTGCCGGTCTCCTTTGACTCGTATATATATATATATATATATATATATATATATATATATATATATGGAGAAAAAGGAGTTTCAGAGTGCGCCAATTCATTTACATATACAACAAGTTTGTTGAACCAACAATACAATAGTCCGAAATAAATTTATATAAAAGTTTATTCAGGAGTCTTCCAAATGATGATAAAGGCCCAACGCGTTTCGTCAATCGCTTGACTTCATCAGGGGCATTGGAAGTAGAGCAGTACAAAGCAATTTCACACTATAGATTTTCCATTGTTTAATTTAAAAAAACAGCAGAAGTTTTCTTGCGAGAAACAATACTGGAAATGGCTTATGCTGGTATCACTGAAGAACAGCAGAAGTAGTAGAGCATGGTATAGTAGCAATCCAATGATCTCCAAAGTGAATCACAGTTTAGGTGTTACGCCACCCCACGATCAACGTGAACCCGAAGCGTGGCGAGCGCAGCGAGCCCGCGAGGGGCGGCGGTACGCGTCCTCCGACCTTTTCATACCCCCACTATCCACGTCGGCGTGGAGTTGAGAATAGAATAGTGTGGCGAGCGTAGCGAGCCACTGAGCCCGAAGCGTGGCGAGCGCAGCGAGCCCCGCGAGGGGACGCGGATACCTTCACAGCTAGACGCGTCCCCTCGCGGGCTTCACGCGGACACCTGTGAAGCCCGCGAGGGGACGCGTTTACCTGTGAAGGTATCCGCGTCCCCTCGCGGGGCTCGCTGCGCTCGCCACGCTTCGGGCTCGGTGGCTCGCTGCGCTCGCCACACTATTCTATTCTCAACTCCACGCCGACGTGGATAGTGGGGGTATGAAAAGGTCGGAGGACGCGTACCGCCGCCCCTCGCGGGCTCGCTGCGCTCGCCACGCTTCGGGTTCACGTTGATCGTGGGGTGGCGTACAAAATTGGGGGGGCCATTTCAGAGTTCAGGGTAATTATTTGGGCTCTAAGGCCCATTTAACATTGTTTCCTATGCTAAAATCGGGTCCATTGAGCCATTTAACATTAAAATCGTGTCCATCGGGTCTTTTAACATTAATTCCTATGGCAAATCGTGGGCATCGCGGCCATCGTGTGCACATTTATAGCCGGCCGCGACCGACACGATGTCCATGTTTAACATGGGTTTCAATGGGAAATCGTGAGCATCGCGTCGCGTGCGGGCATGTTTAGCCCGCATACGACGCGACCGACACGATTTTTTACCTCACGATGCCCACGATCAAGATCGTGGGCGCCGTGCTAGGTAAAGAGTACCAAACTAACTTTCCAGACGACGTATATTTACTCTGCATTATTGTGATTCTTAAAAGATTGGACCCCAGAATGGGCCATTTTTGGCCTTCTACCTACAGGTACTAGGATTCCTCGAGAAGTTCAGAAATGATTATTGCTGGTCTCATCTGTTGCCCGTAAAACCATATTACAAATGTTGATTCAAAATACTCCTCCAACGCTAAACTTTTTAAAAGATTTATTTTTTTTATCATATTTCGTATGACTAGCTCAAAGCTTCTCTTCAAAAAAGAAGTTCATACCAAGAAATTTATAGCCACTTGGGGAAGTTATAGAGATCTTACCACTTTCTACTAGAAAAGCCATATTTCAATGTTTTAAAAATACTCTACGGTATGAGACACATCTTCTCAATGACCTTCCAATATCTCTTGTGTAATAATACCTATGTGATCTGGATTAGAACAATGATTGTAAAAAAAATTTGTCATTATGACTTTGCATATTTGTATTGATTGTGTGATACTTATACTGTATTTGTTGTACTGTCACACCTTGAAGCTTTAATAAAAGAAAGTGATAAAAATAAATAAATAAAACCTTTACAACTTGGTGGAAGTTCCTTGACCACCTATTTGCATAACCCGAATTAGTTCCTGCTATCAAAAATATCTCTCAAGAAGCGCACAGTAGCTTCCATTGCAAATCTATTGCATTACTGAACAGTTTAAGACTCCTCCCCACAGCAGGTGATCTGTGAAAACAGAGGCATTCTGAACAATTTTTTTGTCCACTCCTGAAGCCAGTATCGGCTCTAATGGGATGTATTTAGCATCTTGACAGCGGGACGCGCTTGACTGGAAGGAGACTGAACACAGTCTCCTATGCAGCTGCACAAATGTGGCGGGGCCACAAACTTTGGGTCCTACTGCAGCATGCTGCGTTTTGACAGGATGGCAGGACAACTGGATTTTAAGGTGAACACATATATTTAAATTTATGTGTTCGCACAGCGAGGCTATACCATACTGTGTTCTACTTGAAATGCAGTCAGTAGTGAGGAAAAGAGTGGAACTTACAGTGGTGGTCTGGTGCTCCCAGCAGCCGCAATCCGGGGCCCCCAGCGGCAGTAGCAGCAGCGGTCGGAGCCTACCATCATCTGCCACGGAAGTCCAGGTCTCCCATCATCATTGGTGGCAATGGTCCAGGTCCCCTTGCGATGTAAAGTGTGGCAACTTTTATTTTGTTATTTCAAAATGGCCATGGCCAGCCAATCACGGCTCGCCGCATCATTTCCCTACCCCCTTGAGCTGGCTATATTTACTGGTGCTGGTTTTAGAAATATGCGAGAACCTGAACATTTTTGGCCCCTCAATTTCTAAGACTAGGACCGGCTCTTTGAGCCCGGGGCTGGTTATAGAAGTGGGGGGACCCCACGACTTTTTTATAATTCATTTATTTTTATTTTTTTTGTTACACAGGGCAGCCTGCATGGATTTGACTGATCCATGCAGGCTGCCAAATAGGAATATGAATTGATCAGGGAACAGGGGTATATTACCACTAATGGGGTAAAAATGAAATTCCTGGGGGTAATGGACGGTTGCGCTGCCGACACACAGCTGGGCATACATATGAATCTATATGCATGGCTGGCTGTGTGTGTTACAGTACTGTAGTGTACAAGGACCTGACGCAGTGCAGTATGTCAGGCCCTTGTGTATAACACGCTTCCCTGCGTGAAGCCCCGGGCCCCACCTCTAAGTCCGCCCTTGTCTTTAGTAGAGTCAACTAGTTGCTGCACCATCTCAGCAGCGCACAGTCTGTACTCCCACTGAGCTGTAGAGTTTCTTTGCCTGGTTATAGGCTCCTGTCAAGGTATACCCATCTCTGATAGGGTTAGGTAGTCAGGATAATGGCGTTTGTATTCTGAATCCCATCATCATAATGGCAGCTATCCCATACCCAACCTGCACTGACAAATACATGACTTAGAAAATATGCATAGAAGAAGGATATCCTGCTGATATTGATGCAACAAAAGCTCACAAACGCTTCTGCATGTGTAAATCCTTGTGCATTTACATTATAAACAAGCATCAGTGATCTTAAAAATCTAACAGTAACAATCACTCTAAAATACATACCTAATAAATACCTTAAGTCAGCTGGACAGGAACATAACTATGGATTTAAAGAAGAAAAAAATAGGCATAAGCTCTTGTATGTTCTCATCCTAAAGGTGGTAGTCAATGCTGCTGGCGAGGGGTTTTCTGCGGTGATAGTGGTTTGTTTTCGGCGACGAACGCTGAAAACATGCCATCCTCCCCGTCTAACCCCCTCACCATCTGCTCGCCCTATTCTATGCCCTGGGGAAATCCACACTTTCAGAGGACATAGAGGATTTCCCTGAATGGCGATGTTCGCCGCTAATGTAGTGAGCCTCGCAGTTTTGGCGGCCGCCCTTGCCGTTTCCACCTCGCTGAAAAGAACCAGCAAGGTGGAAACGGCAAGTGCAGGGGGGTCAGTTGAATACTGACCCATGAGCTATGACGGCGAGCTATCGGCATTGCTCGCCGTCATAGCTCACCATGTGCCATTAATACCCTTAAATCTAAGCCAAAAACAAACATGTAGAAACAGTATAGAAGCTAAAAAACCCAACAACATTAGATAAAATACTTTTTATACAATTTAGTGACCTAAATAAATGACTAGTCTCAAAAAGATAGATTAAATGTAAAGTTCATACTGAAAACCTTAACATTTTTTATGTCATTTTTTTAATCGATATTTCCAAACTGTGGTTACAAAACTAGATGCACAACTAAAATGTTCATACAGGAAGCACAAAAGGCAATATACATTGTTCAATGCAGTCCACATGGGCCTTTAGCTGATGTGTTTATGAAGGCCCTATAGTATGCCACTGATCAAACCTGAGGCGAGTTTTCAGGAGTCACCTATAACAGTGAGAATCCCAAGGATCTAGCCAGTGGCTGGAACCGTTGTACTGTAGGTAGAATCACACTAGGGATGGAACCTAAGGACATGCATAGTCCGGTCCCACCCCTATAATCGCCCACCTGCAATTTATCCCCGGGCTTCTTCCAGAGTGGGAATTAAAAAGAAAAGTCCCCCACACACTTATGTGATTTCTCTGACGTGAGAACTCACATACAATCTCCATTGAACTGTCAGGCAGCTTCCCAAGGATCAGGATGGCACACAATACACTGTATGTGGTTCTGTTGCATTGAATGTATTGTATGCGACCCCAGCGAAGGCTGCTGAATCTGATAAATCTATAATGTAGCCCTTGCGATCTCTGGCTAGGATGCTCACGGACTGTGCATCAGATCTGTGCTAAAACACATAAAATTTGAAACAGGAGACTTGACACTTTTCATCTGATAATTCAAAAAGCAAAAATGTTTGATTTCAGCGCAACCCCCTTAAAAAGATGTTAATACACAATCAATGATATAAATTGATTTATTGTGACAGAACATGAAACAAGTAATAAAAAACAGATGATAGTTACAATAATTTCCACTGACAGGATTCAGGGTTTCTTGATCACATCAGGCACAACAATTAAGAAGACTTTCTCTCACCATATATTGGGATTGCGGTGGGCTAAACTTCCGTTTGAAGATCTGCCGCCACGACGCAGATGGCTTGCTATAGGAGAGTCCTCAGATTAAAGTGCTGGTGCGTCCATAAAGTGTCCAGTGGTCAGTGATCTTCCTCAGGGCTCATCTGCGAAGCGTACGCCGGCAATGCTAGCCGTGCGGGCGCTCTGCATGTATCACTTGACTCCTGTCACTAGTCCTTTTAAGGACTTTAATGTATTACTGTATGAAATAGTGCTCTAGATTATTGTTGCTCCGCGGACTGGGTTGTTAGGAGATCTGTGAGAGCCTCCCCACGGAAAGTGGACTGCCAGAGTCGGGAATGCTTGTAGATACCCACCTAGCAGCGGCTTACACTCAATTTTACACAGAGAATCCCACTAGATGGTCCTGTTATATTTAATCCAAAGGATCCCGTTACTCAGCATGTGCAAGCTGGGGCGTGACACAGCATATGTACTACAGAGTGACATATCTATATAAATATACAGTATTGCTATGTGAAATTGCTACAAAATAAACCAAGTATTAAACGAAATTGCAACACTGTTTAAACAGCTACACTGCTCAAATACGTTGAACGATGCAGGGAATGTATGTCAATTCACAATCCTAGGTCCTACAAAGGACCACCATATGAAAAATAATATGTGTCATTTGTGCCCAGTAAAATGTGCTATACACTCAGCCAACTATATATTTAAAGACCCCGCCAATACACAGTAAACAAGTGAATTATTCACCTCTAGATTCACTTGGAATCCTACTGAGCAGGCAATAACTATAAGGACTAACAGGGGATATCAATCCTGAAATAAAGTACACTTCCTCATACCTCCCAACTTTGGCCAGTTAGTAGGCGGGACGCTGTTGCTGCGCGCTGAATTTTTCAGGGGGAGTGGCCTAATTGGGGGCGTGGCCTATACTCTCGGCTCCCCCCACGAGGCCACGCCCCCATTTTGACGCTATGGGGGCATGACCCAGAGGCTCTGTGAGCCTCTAGCCATGCCCCCAGCCCCCTGGCTGCGGGAATAGACGCTGTGCGCATGCGCACAGCGTTTATTCCCCGCTGCTTAGCATCTGACGGGGGGACTCCCAACAGCCCCCCCACACCGCGGGACACTGCCGCCCGCGGGTGGGACAGCGGGACAGGCCCTGACAATCGGGACTGTCCCGATAAAATCGGGACTGTTGGGAGGTATGCATCCTAAGAGCTGAAACACTGGATGCGGTATACGCAACAATATCAATAACCGCGGACATCTGGTGACATAATCTGATGTGGGGTTAACCTCTACCTACTGTACTACCCAAATAACTAATCCTTTGAAGGGAAGTAAGCACAATTGGAAATTGCCCAAGTAACGTACACACTGGGAGATCTAACAATTGGGACTTATCTGAAATAAGAACCGACATATAAAAGACAAAAATAGAGTAGAGCGCCAAAGGGATTGAGTTTCCCTAAAATTAATTAAATCTGAATAAAAATTGGATCAATTGGGTATCACAAATTAAAAATACATTTAATCAATCAGAACATATTCAATGTAAATACACATTATTACAAATTAATTATTGCACTTGTAAGAAATATGGCATACAGTAAACCACTTCTCAGAGAATATAGTTGTGTTGGATACTTAAGTGAGTCCCGCTTGTTCCAGGTTCTGCTACCTTCTCAATGGAATTGGATGGTCCCCAAGGTGGAGGGGGACAAGGAGGGGCAAGATGGAGGGAATCCAAAATGGCTTGATCCTGCTGGAGGCCTTGGTCTCTGTTTCCACTGGTGGGCAAGATGTAAAATACCTCACTGCTCGGATGAGAGGCTCCAAATAGTAAGCAGGTGCTGAGTCCCAAATTTGTACATCCAGGTTGAGAATAATTAGCACAGTGCTGGGTCCATGGGAAGAGAAGTTGGTAGCTGGTTCAAGGGGTGATGGTGGGTATCCAAAGTGATAATTCACAAAGTGCAGACAAGGGCTAACTGACGCGTTTCGTTGCGCTCTTGCAACTTTCTCAAAGGTAATACCCATGGACCCAGCACTGTGCTAATTATTCTCAACCTGGATGTACAAATTTGGGACTCAGCACCTGCTTACTATTTGGAGCCTCTCATCCGAGCAGTGAGGTATTTTACATCTTGCCCACCAGTGGAAACAGAGACCAAGGCTTCCAGCAGGATCAAGCCATTTTGGATTCCCTCCATCTTGCCCCTCCTTGTCCCCCTCCACCTTGGGGACCATCCAATTCCATTGAGAAGGTAGCAGAACCTGGAACAAGCGGGACTCACTTAAGTATCCAACACAACTATATTCTCTGACAAGTGGTTTACTGTATGCCATATTTCTTACAAGTGCAATAATTAATTTTTTATAATGTGTATTTACATTGAATATGTTCTGATTGATTAAATGTATTTTTAATTTGTGATACCCAATTGATCCAATTTTTATACAGATTTAATTAATTTTAGGGAAACTCAATCCCTTTGGCGCTCTACACTATTTTTGTCTTTTCTGTGTACCTACCTACGTGTGAGCTGCCATACAACACACCCCATCTCTTTAGCGCCTTTTATCACCTGGTGGTGATTAAATTTTTTCATTGTAAGAACCGACATATCCCTTAGATTGCGTTACTCAAGTAAGCTGTTACACGCAGACTTGATCCTGATAATTGTAAAACCAGCATTATTTAGCCCTATCAGATTGAATATAGGCAGATATAGCCATCAATAAGAATGCGATTTAAATAATAGCTTTGAAACAATTTAATCAAGAGATCTTGCAGACAGGAGATCAATACATGCAGACACCGCAGGTGCGTCTTTTAACATGCACTGTATTCACCTTGTTTAATGTTTTATGTAGTTCGTCATATTTCGCAGTTTTAGTTAAATCCCAATAAAAGGTAAATTTTATTGTGTATCATTTTTTCTTGAAAGGTCCCCCACACATGTGACACACTATATTCTTTCCCCAATTTCCTGTTGATTCTTTGTCCGTGGTAGCACACCCCTGAATGTCTATGAAAGAAAACATTCTTAACAATACATGCATTTACAGGGGGCCGGAGATCTATATAATTGTAATTTAACTCCTGTAGTCTAGTGCGACTGAACCCCCCCCCCCCCCCAAAAAAAAAAAAAACACTTGTAGGTGACAATATAAGCAGGGACAGTACAGTTTATCACACAGGGAACACATACCCAACGAGCTGCACATCGCCTAGGCAGCCATCCATGGCACCACTGGTCGTTGCAGCTGCCAGGTAGGTAACAATATAAACAGGGACAGTATAGTTATCACAGGGAACACATACCCGCCAAACTGCACAGCGCCTAGGCAGCCATTAGCGGCGCCACTGGTCATTGCAGCAGCCAGGTAGGTAACAATAGAGCAAAGACAGCACAGTATAGCAGAAACCGTACAGTTATCACACAGGAGACATGGAGTTACATAGGCTGAGTGCACATTTCCTTGACAGGCATTTGCAGCACCATCTTGAAGGCCTCAACAGGCCATCTTCCTGTAGAAGAACCAGCTTGTGCGGTGGTGGTGGTGGTGGGGGGGGGGGGCTGGGGGGGAGAGAGAGTCAGCTGAAGTTATTTGTGAATTTTTCTTTGCATCCCGAACAATTTTCCTATCAGTTGTGGCTGAAATTTTTGTTAGTCTACATGACCGTGATTTGGTTTCCACAGAATCCCTCATTTTCCACTTCTTAATTAGAGTTTGAACGCTGCTGATGGGCATTCTCAATTGCTTAGATATCTTTTTATATCCCTTTCCTGTTTTATACAGTTCAATTACCTTTTCCCGCAGATCCTTTGACAATTCTTTTCCTTTCCCCATGACTCAGAATCCAGTGCAGCACTGGACAAAAGATGCAAGTGTCTTTCAGGAGACCAGAAACTCACTGACCTTTTATACACACACACACACACTGATTACAAGCAAACAGATCACAGGTGAGGATGGTTACCTTTAGTAGCCATTCAAACCCGTTTGTGTCAACTTGTGTGCATGTTAACAGGCCAAAATCTCCAGGGTATGTAAACTTTTGATCAGGGTCATTTGGTAGTTTCTGTTGTCATTATGATTTAAAAAGAGTAAATACAGTTGTTTGACAATAAATGGCTTTACCCAACCACTAACCACGAGTGAAAGAAAAGTTTGTGAGTTATCATTCCTATTCTCTGACAAATGGCCAGAAAATCACAAACTCTGCTAGGATATGTAAACTTATGAGTACAACTGTATATAAAAATTGTAGGCAGGACTTCTGGGACAGAGCTAATTAACTCTGAAACAGCAATGGGTGCACCGCAAAGTTCCACTGGAAGTTACACTTGGATCCCACTGTGAACCACACAGGTGCTGCTGTACATGCAGGTGCCCCAACAGTGCTTGGAGCCCGGAGGCAGGTGTCTCCATTACCTCTAGTATTTTCACCTCTGCCTTTCTCATTACAGACATAAGTCGAAAATAAAGAAACATGCCCTTACTCCAGATACCGTGGACCCTACACCACTGTCTGTATTGGAACCTTATTTATTTATTTACAGTTTCTTATATAGCGCAGCATATTCCGTTGCGCTTTACAATTGGAAACAACAATGATTAAATAAACTGGGTAGATACAAACCGACATTGAGTTAGGAAGGCCCTGCTCGCAAGCTTACAATCTATAGGGATACTAGGAGGGATACATAGGGGGAAATTTACTAATATGAAAAACTGAGTTTTTCGTATTAGTATTTTCCCTACGACTGCATACGACTGTTTCAGTCGTATGCAAAGTCGTGTTCCGGAGGATCAGTTACAAAGCAGTCAGATACGACTGCTTTGTAACCCTCCGATGGTGTAATGATTCGTATTAGCGGCCGTATATACGGCTGCTAATACGAATTATTTCTAGCAGTCTGCACGGATCAGTCAGATCCGTGCAAGGTGTAAAAAAAAATAGGAAAATAAATAAATTTAAAAAAAAAAACGGTGTGGGGTCCCCCCCACAGCCGAAACCAGCACCAGGCTGACGGAGCCTGGAGCCGGTAATTAAAAATCAGGGAACCCGACAAATAGGGTTTCCCCGATTTTTAACAACCAGCCCCAGGATCCAGGTCTGGGGCTGGTTCCCAAAATACGGTGGACAAAATGACTAGGGGTCCCCTGTATTTCAAGAACCAGTCCCAGGCACAACCAGCCAGCAGGGTAATGTCACAGCCGGGGGACACTTATAATATAAGGTCCCGCGGCCAAAACATTAACCCTACCGACCAGTCAGCCTGGCCAGGGGCCCTGGGGGAGTGGGGACCCCCCCAATGAAGGGGTCCCCCCCCTCCAGGACTTACCTGACCAGGCTGAAGCCTGGTACTGTCCCCGATGCCCCTGGGCGGTGGGCATCGGGCTGATAAATGGTGTAAAAATAAGGATAAACTATTGTTTTTTACTGTGGCACTACAAGTGCCAGCAAGCTGGGACTTGGAGAACCACAAGTCCCAGCCTGCTGGGCATTAAAGGGCCCGCTGGCACTTGTAGTTCCACAGTTAAAAAAATAGTGCACAAAACACACTGACACACTTTTTAAATAAAACTTTAATACATACATTACACACATACTAATACTTACCTATCTTCTTTCCGTAGGTAGCCCTGGTCCTGATGTCATCCAGTCCTGTGTCGGTGTTCCTCTTCATGTCGACGTCCTTCTTGAAGTCGACGTCCCTGTCGGCGATGGCGTCCGGTGTCCGGGTCCGACGAAATCCATTTGGGAAGCTGTGGAAGGAAATCCTACTCATTATAAGTCTCCTACCATACCCACTAGGCCACAGCCATCTGCATCGAAGGAAATCCTACTCACCTGTCCCAGCGCGACGTAGTCCAGGTAAGGGTCTTGTCAAAAAAACAAACCGAACACCCGAATCCAGCCGGACACGGAGACGCACGGTACTGTGTGTACATTGTGCGGCTCCGCCTCCCGAATGCCGCTATTGGCCGCCTTGCGGCCTAGCGGCCAATCAGGAGCCGCTAGGCCGCAAGGCGGCCAATAGCGGCATTCGGGAGGCGGAGCCGCACGATGTAAACAAACACCGTGCGTCTCCGTGTCCGGCTGGTTTCGGGGTGTTCGGTTTGTTTTTTTGACAAGACCCTTACCTGGACTACGTCACGCTGGGACAGGTGAGTATGGTTTCCTTCCACAGCTTCCCAAATGGATTTCGTCGGACCCGGACACCGGACGCCATCGCCGACAGGGACGTCGACTTCAAGAAGGACGTCGACATGAAGAGGAACGCCGACACAGGACTGGATGACATCAGGACCAGGGCTACCTACGGAAAGAAGATAGGTAAGTATTAGTATGTGTGTAATGTATGTATTAAAGTTTTATTTTAAAAGTGTGTCAGTGTGTTTTGTGCACTATTTTTTTAACTGTGGAACTACAAGTGCCAGCGGGCCCTTTAATGCCCAGCAGGCTGGGATTGTGGTTCTCCAAGGCCCAGCTTGCTGGCACTTGTAGTGCCACAGTAAAAAACAATAGTTTATCCTTATTTTTACACCATTTATCAGCCCGATACCCACCGCCGAGGGGCATCGGGGACAGTACCAGGCTTCAGCCTGGTCAGGTAAGTCCTGGAGGGGGGGGGCCCCTTCATTGGGGGGGGGGTCCCCACTCCCCCAGGGCCCCTGGCCAGGCTGACTGGTCGGTAGGGTTAATGTTTTGGCCGCGGGACCTTATATTATAAGTGTCCCCCGGCTGTGACATTACCCTGCTGGCTGGTTGTGCCTGGGACTGGTTCTTGAAATACGGGGGACCCCTAGTCATTTTGTCCCCCGTATTTTGGGAACCAGCCCCGGACCTGTAGCCTGGGGCTGGTTGTTAAAAATCGGGGAAACCCTATTTGTCGGGTTCCATGATTTTTAATTACCGGCCCCGGCTCCTTCAGCCTGGTGCTGGTTACAGCTGTGGGGGGGACCCCACACTGTTTTTTTTTTTTTTTTTTCTATTTTTTTACACCGCAGCCTGCACGGATCTGACTGATCCGTGCAGGCTTAAAGCAAATAGAACAGAAAAATGGTGTTCTATTTTCCTGTCGTATTTGCGTGCCTGTTTTACACCACTAAGCAGCCGTATTATCAGTACGGCTGCTTAGTTAATCAGAAACCACCATTCTTTTGAATGGTGATTTCTGTCGTATCCTATCGATGGTGTAGACATTCGTATTTGTAAATACAAATACGAATGTTCCATCTTTAGGAATACGAATTGTTGTATTTTTGGGATTGTAAATCCCGAAAATACAAATTCGTAAAAAAAAGGTGTATTTCTCCCTACGAATACACCTTTTTTCTACGAATCCATTTTGGTAAATGTCCCCCAATAGGATAGAATTCCATAGCATGGTCCTGATGGGATGCAATTAGATATGAATGCTACTGGAGGCAGGGGCGGATCCAGACTTTTCTTCTAGGGGGGGGGGGGGGGGTTTACTGTTTAATTTTGCCCCTCCCCATCCAGTCTGACTCCCCTTCCTTCCTGACCAACAAGTTTAACTTGTAGGACAGTAAGTTGCACTTAACCAGTTGCACGCAGATCCCGGAGATGCCCTTCCATACAATACACGGAGCGCACAGCAGTCAGCCTCCCGGTGATGAAAGGCTTGCTGACATTCGTCACACAGGGCTGGACGCTCCGGGTCACTGGGAACTCGTGTGCTGCGGCTGTCTAGCTGCCACCCAGCCACTGACACTCACTGGCCGCTCCGGGGCTCCCAGAAGATTGTGTGCTGCAGTTGTCTGACTGACACCCAGCCGGCCGTTGATGTGCTGCGGCTCCCTGGCTGACACTCCGCACGGGGCTGGGGCTGGCTGCTCCCGGTCATCTGTAAACTTGTGTGCTGTGCAGACTTTCAGGGGCAGATATAGACTTCCTAGGGGGGGCGATCACCCACTTCGCCCCTCCTCTGTATCCACGCCTGACTGGAGGTTGTGTGGGGGTCCTAAATATGATAAGCTAGCTTGAATAGGTGAGTTTTCAGGGAACGCTTGAAATTTTGGAAGCTAGAGGAGAGACTTAATGTGTGTGGAAGGGCATTCCATATGGTGGGTGCTGCCCGACAAAAATCCTGCAAGTGTAAGTGGGAGCGAGTAATGAGTGTGGATGAGAGACGCAGATCTTGTGTCGGTGTAGTCAGAGTGATGGCTTTGTATGTATGTAGAAGTATTTTATATTGAACCTTCTGACAGCATTGCAAAGGGAAGCCTACAGGATTCTGCGTTACCCTCCGTGACAGGTGCAGGGGCTTTGGAGCATGAGAAAAGAGTTTAAAAGGGTGAAAACTGTTTTTTTTTTTTTACCGTATTTTCACTATAATGCATCCCATCCCATGAACAAGCCATAGGGGGCGATTCTCTAAACTAAAAATGCCGTAAAAACCCTGTTATTGGGTTTTTACCGAATTTTGGGATGCACTAAGCATCCCCCGCCGGGTTACCGCGACAGGGGGCATCACCAGAAAAATCTGGCGATGCCCCATAGAAACCTACGGGCTTCTAACGCGACCCACCGCCGCGCCGCACCGACCCCGCCTCACCTGTGTTCTAGATGGCGTAACCCCATGGAAGCCTATGGGCTTCCCTTCGCGTCCCACGGAGCCCTAACTGCCGTGTGAGGGTTCAGGGAGGGAGGGGGGACCCGCTGCACATCGCCAGCCATCTCTTTTGAGTTAATAATCGCATATATTACTGCAGGGGTGGCCAAACCGGTCCTCGAGATCTACCAACAGTCCACGTTTTCCACATTACCTTAGGGATGGCCATTGTCCATCGATGATTCAAAATCATCTATGGTTCATGGCCGATGTCGAATACTTTTGCCATCGATGGGGGAGAACCACATGGAATAGCAAAACAATGTTTTGCTTTTTTTTTTTTTCAAAGTGTCGGGACACGGAGCATAGCTCCGCCCCTGACAGCCACGAAGCCCCGGTCCTTGCGTTTTGATTGGCCCACAGGCCAATCAATCAAACAAGATATACAAAAAAGATTTCAATCCAAAAAATCGTGCGCTTAATTAAGCAGCCCTAGTAACCACTTTCACGGATTTTGAAGAACCACTTCAAACAAGGGGGTTAACATACAATACCAATAGATTGTGAATAGGTCTCCTGGGCGCTAAGGCAAACATCCAATTGAGTCCAGAAGATATACCCAAAAAAGAAGAAATGCTACAATAGTGTGATATTGTTTTAACATAAATTCAATTCTGGCAGTAATCAGATGCTGGACTCGTACCCTAAGATGTGGTCTACATATGGTGTAGACAACTGCGCATATGGGGGGCGACACACGTCACACTGGATAGGATCCTCTCCTTTCCTCCTCTGCAGTATGCGATATTTGTCTCAAATATATAAAAGAGACTTCATGGTGTAGTATGTACACACTTTAATAAAACAATTTAAAATTACATGAACAATGAAAAGGGAAACAGGTGGACTCTCACCAAATGGTTTTGTCTACAGGCAAAGTGCAGACAAAAAAGCATAAGATGTTAAAGATTCCAATGCAGGCGTCCCTGGATCCGGAAACTGGTTAGTAGTCCCACTGGGTCCCCTTCTCTTGTTCCTCCAAATGGCCCCAGCCGACCGGTTTCGATATCCTGCGATATCTTTTTCAAGGCATACAAAGTAAGGCCACTGGGAGGGGTATTTATACGTCATTGCTGAATTCACAAAAGAAAGTCCTAATTCCAGACATAGAATAGCTAGCCTCTACATTCACATTAAACATAGGTATAAACATAGCACAATCCAGTCCATATTTTCAATGTGTTGGAAACCAGGTGCTTCTCCGGCACCTGTATTTCATTTGCGTTGCTGCACGAGTGTTACCGCGACTTCCGGGTGGTAGCGTCATCACCGGAAGTGACGCGTGCGTTCCAATGTTCGTACTTCCGGTATCGCAACACGGAAGTGAAATCCTCCACCGAGTGGAACAACGGAGGTGATTAAGTGTTCCTTTCGTCATTGTTGTTCATTCTTTAAAGTGCAAATGCATGTAATTGCACAGAATCCTCGGGAATAAATGGATATAGTCAATATTATGAAAAAAATACATATTTATAATGACGCATTATGGATAAAAAATTCAAGATAACAATATATTAAATAAAAGCAGATGATAATAAAAACAAATAAAAATGAAGTCATATTATAAAAACCATTTTGTCTCAAAGTCCTTATTCAATCCATTTGGGACTAAGGTATTGTAATTAAAAATGGTAGACATTTCGCACTTAGCTAATTTTTTGGCCAAATCACCTCCTCTAATACTAGGTACAATTTTTTGTAAAATATAAAAATTCTTTATGCCAGATACATTGCATTGATGGTGTAATCTAAAATGATCCGACAGGGCATGTACTTCTAAACCTTTTTTTATGTTTCTTAAATGTTCTCCCAGTCTTACCTTAAAGGCTCGACTGGTTCTGCCAATGTAAAATTTATTACACTCACATTGTATGGCGTAAATTACACTGGTGGAATGACAGGTAAGGAAATCATGTATAACGGACATTTTTCCATTGATATCAATTTTGTCCACCTTCATCCCAAAGTTATTAGGGATGTTTTTACACCCCAAACATCCTCCGCATCTGTAGAAGCCCTTAGAGGTAATTGAGGGTTTGTTTGGTGAAGATGGACACAAGCTGTTAACCAGTTTATTTTTTAGGTTAGGTGCCCGTCTGAAGATCATTTTAGGAGTTGGAGGGATTTTTGTACCAATAACAGGATCTTTCCTCAACAGTCCCCAATGTTTTTTGAGGATTTTAGTTACTTCAGAATGTTGGGCTGTGTAATTGGTAGTGAATGACCATTTGTGGTGTTCTGATTGATTTTTTAGGGTTTTATCTTTAGGAATTAATAGTTCTTCCCTCGTTTTATTTTCTACCAGATTTAGAGTCTTGTCCAGGCTTCTCTTGTCGTATCCGCTCTGGACAAAACTTTTACTCATCTCTTGTATCTGTTCATGAAAAACAGGGAGGTCAGTGCAGTTTCTTCGTAGTCTCTGGTATTGGGAAAGTGGGACAGTTTCCAACCACCTTTGGTGGTGGCAACTGTCCTTACTTATGTATGCCCTTGAATCGGTGGGCTTAACATAATTACGTGTCTTTATTTTGTTGCCTTCGATATAAATCACTAGATCCAGGAAATTTACTGTGGTTTGACTAATATCAAAGGTGAGGTGAATACCCCTATTGTTATTATTTAAATAAGAACAAAATTGGTCCAGAGTGTCTTTGTCTCCTTTCCAAAAAAACAAAATGTCATCAATGTAGCGCCGCCATGATACCAGGTTCGCCCCATATGGGTGGTGGGACCAGATGGTATCGGTCTCCCACTCACCCATAAAGATGTTAGCATAACTTGGGGCGAACCTGGTACCCATGGCGGTCCCTCGCTTCTGTAAATAATAATCATCTTTAAATAAAAAGTAATTATTATAAAGAATAAATTCAATACCCTCCACCAAAAAATTTTGGAGATTTTTTTCCACATTTGATTTCCCCAGGGCATTTTTAACAGCTTTGATTCCCTGTTGATGTTCAATAATAGTATATAACGTGGACACGTCTGCAGTGATTAAATAGCAATTTTCATGCCATTCTATTGTATTTAAGAAATTAATCACATCCAGCGTATCTTTTAAATGTGACTTGTTTTGAAGAACTATGGGCTGAAGGTGGAAATCGATGAACATAGACATATTAGATGTTATGGAATCCACTCCGGCTATTATCGGCCTCCCGGGTGGTTTGAGGGGATTTTTATGAGTTTTTGGGAGGATATAGATGGTTGGTACTATAGGTTCATCTATATACAAAAATTTAGACTCATTTGTAGTCAAAGTCCCATTTTTCTCATATTTTTCAATTAGGATTTTCATTGTGCTATTAATTTTTTGTGCCGGATTATTTCTGATTTTTTTATATGTAATAATATCAGATAATTGTTTTTTTATTTATTCTTCGTAATCCTTTTTATTTAAGAGCACAATCCCCCCCCCCTTATCTGAGGGTTTGATTATTAAGTTCTTGTCTTCTGTTAGACTTTTTAAACCCTTTTTTTCTTTTATAGTTAAATTGTGTTTGATATTTCTAGGTTCTAACTTTTTAATATCGTCCATAACCATGGTGTTGAAGGTTTCCAAGAAACAACCTCTTAAATACGTGGGGTTGAACTTTGACTTGGGTTTAAAGGGGGATATAGATTCCATAATTACTTCATCTGATTTATCCCCTGTTTTTATTTCAAAAAACTTTTTCAAAGTCAATTTGCGTAGAAATTTTTGTAGGTCAACAAAAAGTTCAAAATGGTTGACAGGAATGGAGGGACAGAATTTTAATCCCTTTTCCAGGATGGATCTTTCCTCCTGGAGTAATAGGTGGTCACTCAGATTAAATATTTTTACTTTTTCAGATTTTTCCTTTTCGTTTGGGATCTTTCTTTTACTGATTCTTTTATTTTTCCTTTTTTCTTTTGAATAAGTCTTTTTACTCTGTTTACCACCTCTGGTACCCCTTTTATGTTTTACCTCCAATTCCTGGGGTTTCCCCTTTGCTCTAAAAAATGCTGATTAGCATGGGTTCTCGGTACATAAGTGTCCTGTGGGTCTGTATGAATATTATCTAATACAGCAAACCTGTTCCTCCACCTATCGTTATCAAACCTTCTATTATCTCTTTCTTCTCTATTTTTTAGTCTCCAGTTTTCTTTTTGGTTTTGGTAGGGTTTTCTATAATTATTGATCTTATGAGGATTGGGAGTGAACGATTTTGTTTTATTTTTGGAAAACACTTTTTTTGTGGGTGTCTCAATGGTAGTATTAAGAACCTTGGGTTTAGATTTATGCAAGACGCCCATAGGCTTAGATTGTGGTTGTTCATTTAATATCTCGGGGGGTTTAGTATCTCTTTGTAATTTTTTCAATTTACGATTGATAATGGCATTTTCGTTTTTTTCAATTTTTTGACAAATATTTGCCTCCCTTTCTTTGTAATCGGGTAGGTCTTTGAAAGGTACTATTTAATCACTGCAGACGTGTCCACGTTATATACTATTATTGAACATCAACAGGGAATCAAAGCTGTTAAAAATGCCCTGGGGAAATCAAATGTGGAAAAAAATCTCCAAAATTTATTGAAATTATATTGAATTTATTCTTTATAATAATTACTTTTTATTTAAAGATGATTATTATTTACAGAAGCGAGGGACCGCCATGGGTACCAGGTTCGCCCCAAGTTATGCTAACATCTTTATGGGTGAGTGGGAGACCGATACCATCTGGTCCCACCACCCATATGGGGCGAACCTGGTATCATGGCGGCGCTACATTGATGACATTTTGTTTTTTTGGAAAGGAGACAAAGACACTCTGGACCAATTTTGTTCTTATTTAAATAATAACAATAGGGGTATTCACCTCACCTTTGATATTAGTCAAACCACAGTAAATTTCCTGGATCTAGTGATTTATATCGAAGGCAACAAAATAAAGACACGTAATTATGTTAAGCCCACCGATTCAAGGGCATACATAAGTAAGGACAGTTGCCACCACCAAAGGTGGTTGGAAACTGTCCCACTTTCCCAATACCAGAGACTACGAAGAAACTGCACTGACCTCCCTGTTTTTCATGAACAGATACAAGAGATGAGTAAAAGTTTTGTCCAGAGCGGATACGACAAGAGAAGCCTGGACAAGACTCTAAATCTGGTAGAAAATAAAACGAGGGAAGAACTATTAATTCCTAAAGATAAAACCCTAAAAAATCAATCAGAACACCACAAATGGTCATTCACTACCAATTACACAGCCCAACATTCTGAAGTAACTAAAATCCTCAAAAAACATTGGGGACTGTTGAGGAAAGATCCTGTTATTGGTACAAAAATCCCTCCAACTCCTAAAATGATCTTCAGACGGGCACCTAACCTAAAAAATAAACTGGTTAACAGCTTGTGTCCATCTTCACCAAACAAACCCTCAATTACCTCTAAGGGCTTCTACAGATGCGGAGGATGTTTGGGGTGTAAAAACATCCCTAATAACTTTGGGATGAAGGTGGACAAAATTGATATCAATGGAAAAATGTTCGTTATACATGATTTCCTTACCTGTCATTCCACCAGTGTAATTTACGCCATACAATGTGAGTGTAATAAATTTTACATTGGCAGAACCAGTCGAGCCTTTAAGGTAAGACTGGGAGAACATTTAAGAAACATAAAAAAAGGTTTAGAAGTACATGCCCTGTCGGATCATTTTAGATTACACCATCAATGCAATGTATCTGGTATAAAGAATTTTTATATTTTACAAAAAATTGTACCTAGTATTAGAGGAGGTGATTTGGCCAAAAAATTAGCTAAGTGCGAAATGTCTACCATTTTTAATTACAATACCTTAGTCCCAAATGGATTGAATAAGGACTTTGAGACAAAATGGTTTTTATAATATGACTTCATTTTTATTTGTTTTTATTATCATCTGCTTTTATTTAATATATTGTTATCTTGAATTTTTTATCCATAATGCGTCATTATAAATATGTATTTTTTTCATAATATTGACTATATCCATTTATTCCCGAGGATTCTGTGCAATTACATGCATTTGCACTTTAAAGAATGAACAACAATGACGAAAGGAACACTTAATCACCTCCGTTGTTCCACTCGGTGGAGGATTTCACTTCCGTGTTGCGATACCGGAAGTACGAACATTGGAACGCACGCGTCACTTCCGGTGATGACGCTACCACCCGGAAGTCGCGGTAACACTCGTGCAGCAACGCAAATGAAATACAGGTGCCGGAGAAGCACCTGGTTTCCAACACATTGAAAATATGGACTGGATTGTGCTATGTTTATACCTATGTTTAATGTGAATGTAGAGGCTAGCTATTCTATGTCTGGAATTAGGACTTTCTTTTGTGAATTCAGCAATGACGTATAAATACCCCTCCCAGTGGCCTTACTTTGTATGCCTTGAAAAAGATATCGCAGGATATCGAAACCGGTCGGCTGGGGCCATTTGGAGGAACAAGAGAAGGGGACCCAGTGGGACTACTAACCAGTTTCCGGATCCAGGGACGCCTGCATTGGAATCTTTAACATCTTATGCTTTTTTGTCTGCACTTTGCCTGTAGACAAAACCATTTGGTGAGAGTCCACCTGTTTCCCTTTTCATTGTTCATGTAATTTTAAATTGTTTTATTAAAGTGTGTACATACTACACCATGAAGTCTCTTTTATATATTTGAGACAAATATCGCATACTGCAGAGGAGGAAAGGAGAGGATCCTATCCAGTGTGACGTGTGTCGCCCCCCATATTGTCTACACCATATGTAGACCACATCTTAGGGTACGAGTCCAGCATCTGATTACTGCCAGAATTGAATTTATGTTAAAACAATATCACACTATTGTAGCATTTCTTCTTTTTTGGGTATATCTTCTGGACTCAATTGGATGTTTGCCTTAGCGCCCAGGAGACCTATTCACAATCAATCAATCAAACAAACACAATGGATGACCATCGATATGTAAAAACATCGATGGACATCCATTGCATAGTTAAGCACTATCGATGGCCAGTTGCAGAATTGCCATCGATGGCAACCATCGATGGCAATGGCAACAATGGCCATCCCTACATCACCTAGCTGCTGCACAGCTGCAGTCAATACTGTCACATTTTCAAACATGCTGCATTCATTCCTACTATAGACTCAGTGCAGTGCCAGTCCGGACGGGACTCACACTTTTACCCTCACATCACTGCATGCAGCATACACACATTCATTGCGTGGACTGGATGTGAGAGCCACCTGTCCTCTATCACGATGCCGCTCTGTGACCAGACGGTGGCAGTACATCCCCTCCCGGTGCGTGTTACTTTGCTGGTGATGTGAGTGCAGCCTGTATGCCCTCACACTGCTGCAGATTATCGCTTCCTGCCCGGCAGATGCTCCTCCCTGAGTCGTGCAAAGCTCCTTTGGGAGTGGCTACAGGAAGCGATATTTAAAACAATCTAGTACAGTAGTGTTATTCCATGTGAAGGTGCAGGAGGTGAGGCTGCAGAGCAGGGATGATGGCTGGCTGGGCACGCACTGAGCAGGAGAGAGCCGGCTAGAAGCCCTGCCGCCTATTGTAGGGATACCCAGCAGCTGCATACCCGGGCTGCCAGGAACCAGCAGCAACTCCTCAGGCAGGTAAGTCGTCCTGCCCTCCAGCACCCACTCTTCTACCTACCGCACGTATCCCGGGCTGCGCTTTGCGGGCGGAGTTTGCGCCAGACGTACTTGCCTGCGGACTTGGTGCTGTTGCGGGGCGCTCTTGCAATGTGCGGGTACAGAACAAAGGATAATACTGTCCGGATCACGTATAGTGGAGCCGGGGTGCTGCTACTCCTTGCACCGTGCCGGCTTCCTATGCGGCTGCTAGGGACTGTCACTGCCCGGCTTCCCCTGTCCGGCTTCCCGAAAGCTCGGGACTGTGACTGCCCGGCTCCCCCTACCTGTCCTGCGGCAGCTCGGGACTGTCACTGCCCGGCTCCCCCTGCCTGTCCTGCGGCTCCTAGGGAATGCAATGCCCGGCTTCCCCTGCCTGTTCTGCGACTGCTTGGGATTGTCACTGCCCAGCTCCCCCTGCGGCAGCTAGGGACTGTCACTGCCCTGCTCCCCCTGCTTGTCCAGGGGCTCCTAGGGACTTAACTGCCAGGCTCCCCCTGCCTGCTCTATGACTGCTTGGGACTGTAACACTGCCCGGCTCCCCCTGCTTGTCCAGCGGCTGCTTGGGATTGTCACTGCCCGGCTACTGCTCCAGACTCCTGCCCAGGCTGCACTCTACAGCGTTCTATGGCACACAATGCAGTCATCTCACTGCAGTGCTGCCTATATATTGTTTCACAGCTAAAACTTTGATAGTTTCTATAATAATCAGCTTGAGGCCAAAGTGATGTCTCCGCTGTAACCAGTCAGCGCTATAATACATAGTGTATATAACGTGGCAGTGGTGAATGTATATTACATTGTGGGGTACAGTATGTGTGTGCGGGATAAGCAGTGTGCAGTATGTGTGCGGGATAAGCAGTGTCCAGAATGTGTGCAGGTTTATCACGTCCCGGCTGGTAGAATAATGTATACTTAGTAATAGTGTACATCTGCTGTGTGGATAGAAGCGCAGTAGATTATCTCATTTCTTATTAAGGCGTTTGCAACTCTTGTGTCATGGCTTTGTCTACTTTTAAATGGAATCATTTGCTTTTGTCATACATGAAACATACTGGATTGTTTTTATTAATATTTATTGCAATATAGTCATAGCAAGTCTGGAAGTGGGAAATAATTCTAGCAGAACATATAGAACCTGATGTCTTTACGTATTCAGAACGTGTCTATTGTTATGTTCCACAGACACACCATGTATGCACATGGGAGTGTATTTTAATGAACTCATGTTTTTTTTTCTTGTCTCTCTTCCTTGATGCAATTCCCATAAGTAATAGTGTAAAAACAACCAGAATTACCTCATATATGCCTTTCTGTGTAGCTATAGCGTGCCCGGGGGTGACCTGGTCTGCATCTTAGAAATATGTTGTACAGTAAATGTAATTCTTGTAGAACTCTTCTAGTGGCAAAATAAGTTGTTAGACAACCGTATGAACCCTTCTGTTTCCTGTATCTAACCACTACTCAAGCAAATAAAAGTATGTCCTCTCTGTATTGTTCATTTCTATGGACTTCTAAACATGGCAGGCTTCCTTTACAGGACAGTTGCATTTAAATCTGTACATTTTTCATATTGTGAATAATATACTTCAAACTATTACAGAACATGAGATGTAAATTATGTATTTCTTTAATACATGGATACGTGCTGGGTATTGTCTATTACCAGCCGGTTTACACAGAAATGTTCTCTGATCTGTATATAGTGGGTTATAGGTAGTCTGGTGTGCCAAGTCCAATCTCTCAGCCTCATCTCAGATCTCTTTAGAGAAGCATATAATTTATTCCTAATACTGTAATAATAATAATAAAAAGCCTTTCCATAGATTGTAAAATACGATACACTAGCTTGGTAATTTTTGATCAAATTGGCCTAATATTGTATAGTGCTAGAACGTATCTGCAGTTAGAACCAAATCATTTACAACTGTTCACTGTGGTAATGTGGCATACTTTGGACATGGGGAAATGATGGCACAAAATATGGCAGTAGAACGGAAAACCATATGGATTTATAAGGACAGACATCCATCATTTTTATCTAGCCTTATACTATTTCAATTTTACCAGTACTTGGTATATTCCATATTACAAAAACAGAAAAGGTAGCACACAATAAAAGTGGGGTTTGGAGTGTGATGTGTGGGCATTATTGTTTGCCTTAATTATCATGCTAATGAAAATGCTCCCTTCATTTAAAAAAAGTGTTTGGCGATCATTAGAAATAATCACTTTTTATAATAATAATGCTTTAAAAAAATAATTAACACCAATATAATAGAACTGAAATAAACACTTTTTAAGTATACTTTTGTTTATCTACTTTTGTAAAGCCTGTTGTTCACATTTGACCATTTTATAGTAGACTATTGTGCCTTTCAGCTTGTTAATGTTTCAGCCCTTCACTTTGGGTATGGCTGAGAATCTTGACCTACAGTAGAGGTTTGTGTGCAGCAGGATGTGTGAGGTTGGGTGTGTATGGCACCTTAAGGCTGCATACGTCTCACAGTTGGCAAAGAACAAATGGACATGTGAATGTGTCAGACTGGGTGTGTACTAGAGCACAAGATAGTGTGTGAGACAGGGTGTGTACACGTGACCTTAAGGCTGTGTTCTAGTCAGCTTGTGCCTGTCTGTTTTGCTGGGCTTGTTTGTGATACATTATGAACTTCTTTTTTTTTTTCTGTGTTCCACTGTAGTGTAAATAAAAGGTAAAGACGTGTGCAAAGATCTGACATAGTTATGAGCTCAAAGTATTTATGACTAAATACTAAAAGTCTAACCACTAGTGTGTCTGCGTTCTTATGTGTGGTGGGTGATTATTATGTGTGGGAAGTGTAGAGGAAGGCTGTTTATCCGGACACTGGTAGTTGCTTGAACCAGAGATAATATTGAATTAAGATGTACAGAATTTGGATGTTTTAAACAACAATTCAATGTGGATCTGTCTTCTGTCTTTTCCAGGTCAAATTGGGAGTCCACGGTGAGCAGCATGGAAGATTCCCTGCAGCTAATGGATACAGAAATCGATGATGAGTGTTCATTAAAGGGTCCAGCGATGACGAGCAGATCGTTCTCCAGGCATTCTGATAAAATTCCTCCAGTGAAGCCTTGTTTTAAAAAGAAACAAACCCAGAAAATCTTAGACGCTGAAACCCTTCACGCTCTTAGGCCAATATTTACTAGTTTTTTGGGATCTGGGACTCTGAATGGAATATTTGTGTCAAATGATCAATCTGGGAATAATAGTAATTTATGTGAACCCCTTGCAAAAAAGACTCTAGACATTGACCAACATTGCCCTCCGACCAGTGGGCTGATATCTGGGAATCCAAGTCTTAGGCCGGTGACAGAGCACACAGCTTCTGTTCACACAGTCCAAGAGTTAGATGAAGACCAGTCCAGTGTCATAGAGAGCACAGAACCAACCTTTTCCTCAGAAAGCACTAATGGAGCTCTTCCTAACACTGCCAGTGGCTCCTTCCAGGATCCTCTTTTACAAACAAACTCTAGTGATTCTACCAGCCCAATCTGCTTGGACAAGATTTTAGAAAATTACTCATCTGGGTTATTCCAGGACACCAGCTGTCTGGACCAATACAATGTGAGCCAAAACAATAATCCAAACCCTGGATATTTGAGGACAAAACTGAGGAAGCCTCTCTACTGCTCGTGTTTGAACTTTTGAATCAGTTGCAATATCACGTCCATCAGAAGGATGAGATTGACATTTGTGTGGAGTTTTTACAAGGATTATGTTTCTATGGTAAAGATTGCCAAAAACATCACACAGTTCTGCCCTATCACTGGCAAGTTAGGAAGAGCGCTACTGGCGTGTGCAAAGCGTGAATGACGATTCGCAGGAGCATTTAGGAAAGACTGTACTGTAGCCCAGATAGCGATAGGATCAAAATGCGATATCAGTAAGTATAGCATTTATTTATTTAAGTTTCTGTGTCCTATCCTGTCCTCTATTAACTCTTGCTCATTAATATCCTTGATTGTTTGCTTGCCCTGAATGCTATGACACTGAAGCCAAGAGAAAACTTTTTTTCTCTCTCAAATCTGTCACATTCCCCCACTTAGGCCGTGTGATTATGAGCAGAGAAGAAATGATGAGAATGTGAATGTGCTAACCCCTCAGGTGCTTTGTAACCTTTTTTTTCTAACGTGAGCAATGTTCAACTTTTCCTACTCGTAAAAATACCTTTACAGAGCTTCACTGATAACTAAAGAATTCGTCAACATTTGAAGTGGGATGTTGACTGCTTAGGGGCCAAATGAAATCATCGCCTATAGAGGTGCAGCCGCTGTTGGGCTCCTGTAAGCCTTGGGGATATATGCAGCCTGACAAAGCTACAGCACTTCGCAGACCGCACTCTCCCCAAATCTGTGCAAATTTTGTATGATGCCCTATAAGACTGCAAACAAAATTGTGCAAGTCTGAGGTGCCGTAAATTGCAGCACTATCTCGCGGGCGTATGAACTATGCCCCAGAATGTTTTAAAATGCTGTTTTATGTGTGATGTTAAACTGACTTTTGCTATTGCCTCACAGCACATGGGTTTGATTCCCACATGGCCCTAACTGTGTGGAGTTTGTATATTCTCCCCGTACTTGCGTGGGTTTACTCTGGGTACTGATGTGAATGTTCAACTATACTCTGTAAAGCGCTGCGGAATATGTGTACGCTATATAAGAAACTGTTAATAATATAGCTATTGTTGGCGCTCGCTGGCTTTAAAAAAAAAAAAATTCAGTATTACTACTGGTGTGCATTCATTGTAGTATTTGTTAAACAGTGTTGGGTACTGTAGTATTTGGTGATAACTGCTATTCGGATTCTTTGTTTTAAAAATGGTCTTTTCAAGAGCTGTTCTTTCTTCATTGGGACTCAGCAGTAAAGTCCCATACACAGTACAGGATATCGGCCACTGGCGGCATAATATTGTGAGTACGCACTGAAAAATCGGTAAATGATATCATTCAGTGACATCACTGGGATCCACTGAACATGCGGGTTGTTGGCTATATAGCCAAATTGACATGCATGTTCATCCGAGAGGGGGAAGTCGTTAACGATGCGCGGGAGCATCATCGTTAACGATATTGAGAGTTCACACTACAAGATATAATAAAAGCCCTTTCTGAGTGATATATTTTTACTGTATCCTCTAGTGTGTATGGGGCTTAAGTTTTGAACAATGCTTCATATTCATGTTGAGAAAGCAATTAACAAGTCTTTCAAGTTCTATAGATTTAAGTAGTTTGTTTTGTGTAAATGGCCTTGCAGGAATACATATGTATTTTGAGAATTATAGAACATGTCATGCAATTTCTTTGTATTCATGTGTGTCTGGAGAGAAGCTTCTCTGCGCTGTATGAAGTGGATTCAATTCTTATGATGTTTAGACCATCGTGAACTAGTTAGTAAGCACTGTAGAAGTTTCAGGAGACCATTTAGTTTTAGGTTTCAGTTGAATGAATCAATAAATAATTAGTTCACAAATGTCAATGTGAGTTCTTCAGGAAGAGGGATCAATAAAGTTTGTTTGTGGTCACAGCAACCTGTTACTCAGAATTTCAAGGCAATAGATATTCTGTTGCCAGGCAACAGGCCACAAATATTTCAGTATTAAGCTGTTCCAAGGAGCTCCCAAACAAGCCACAGGTTGCACATGGCTTGCATGGTTACCATGTTATTTGGCCAGGTCTCTACTATCTCTTGCGGTCAGACTGGCTCAACAATCCTATCAACGCAAACAAAACCAGGAAGATCCTGTTCAGCGCTTCACATGATCCAGCAAGGCCAAGCAGGAGCCAGCTTCACTGGTAACCACTGGCTAACCATTGCATGCTCCTTTTTAGTTTTAAACACTGTTTCCTTGGCATTGCAAGCAGTTCCCAGTACTCAGTAACTGTAGTCATTGTTCTAGTAACTCTAGTCATTGTTCGATGTTGTCAACTTGTATAGAGTGCATTTAGAATACCCCCCTTGGTTTATTTTAGCCTCATCACTTGTTATTGATTTTGCTTTATAGAAGATGCCCAAAAACATGAACTGAGAACTTTTATAGGTGGCAGGAATTTATGGTTTACACTCAGTAATGTTTTCTAATCATTGTCTAGATCAGGGGTCCTCAAACTGTTTTGCTTTGGGACCCCATCAGACAATAACAAATAATTACAAGGCCCCAGCAAGTTACTGCAGGATGTCATCACATCACATGTGTGGTCAGCAGACAGCACATACATGGCAGCATTGTGGATGGGTGTGGATTGGTTGGTCGACCTACAGAGGGTCGACACCACTAGGTCGACATGGCTCTAGGTCGACAGGTCCTTAGGTCGACACAAGCATTAGGCCGACATGGTCTAGGTCCTTGATGGCTAACCTTGACACTCCAGCTGTTGTTGAGCTACACATCCCAGCATGCTCTGCATCAGAGTTAGCATGGCCAAAATAGCAAAACTGAAGCAGAGCATGCTGGGATGTGTAGTTTAAACACATCTGGAGTGTCAAGGTTAGCCATCAAGGGTCTAGGTCGACAGTCAAAAGGTCGACATGGGGTTTTTCACTGTTGTTCACCTGAATGTCAACATGGACACAGGTTAAAGTGCACCGCGTCCCCTCGCATGGCTTGCTGAGCTTGCCATGCTTCGGGCACGATGCCTCGCTACGCTCGGCACACTATTTTATTCTCCTGCTACGCCCTAGTGGATGGTAGGGCATGAAATACCGCCTGTCGGCACATGTCGGCTCAAAAAACAGTGAAAAGCCCCAAGTCAACCTTTTGCCTGTCGACCTAGACAATGTCAACATAATACTTGTGTCGACCTAGACCCCTGTTGACCTTGCAGTATGTCGACCTAGTGGTGTCGACCTAATGACTGTCGACCAACTTTAGGTTGACCAACCGTATCCCTTGTGGAGGCACAAAATGATGTGAGGAGTCTAAAATAACAAACAATTCAACAGATTTTCCAGACTCCTTGAATCAGTGACTGAGATTAGAAAGTCATCAGCCTGATGGTCAGCAACATGGAGTCGCGACCCCATGCTGAGAAGGTCGGGACCCACAGTTTGAGAACCACTGGTCTAGATATGTATAAATAAATAGATGATTGAAAGTACAGAGCAACAAATGTACTCACTTGTAAAGTCTTATTGCATGGTAAGTATTCTGTTTCTAGCACAGTGCAGTTTCTATACACACATCCCTGAGTCCAATATCACCTCTCTGGATTGAGAGTAAAAAAACAGCGACGTCTGTAAGGTGCCGGTGCGCCAACTGCCCGCGCTGTGGAGACACTGTGCAGACACTGGCGAGAGTCGAATCCACCCTCCCAATGTCTCAATGTTGCTTATCCGATTTAAACCTTCACATTACCTGAGCATTAATATGTATTGTTGCTAAAATGGTTTTAAGACCGCATCAGTTAAAATGTGTTAAGAAGCTGAGCTAAAAGCAGTTTATTACCTTCAATCAAGGTCTTAACTGTCGGTGAAGTGATTATTCTCAACGGAAGGAATGCACATGTGCACACTGTGACCTCAGAACATTTCAGCGTGCCAGAACCGAGGTCTTTCAATGACTTTTATTTATGTTCTTTCATTCATAATGCTTGCTTTCTTGAGATAATCTGCATCACTGTATTGTTGAATACAGTGATGCAGATTATCTCAAGAAAGCAAGTTTCAGTTCGCGAAATAACCTCAACATGGCATGAATGCTTATGCTTAAATCCCACAAGTCCAGGGTTCTTTGACACTTCTGATATTTAACCATAAATTGATTGTGACCTGTTTGGAAACCTAAACCTATGTTTGCAGATTCCCTACTTGCTCCCCCCCCCCCACCAACATTTTCATTTTTGCTTTGGGGTAACTGCTGCACAAACCTTTGCTCCTTCCTGCTGTGTTTGTGTTTTCTGCAGTCCTCACACTTCTACGCCAGGCTTAGTAACGGATCTAAATGTTTTGTGTTGTTGCCCCTGGAGAAACAACAATTTGTGTACACAGCTATTACCCACGCGCTGTTCATTTTCAGCAATTGCACACATTTTCCAGGCTAATTTGTTTTGGCACAGTTCGTTTTTGAGTCCGCTGAGGTAGTCCTTGTGATGTGCAGAGTTTGTAGTGAGGAATAACAAGTGTAATTGTGGCCTTTAATCTATACTTTATTGTTTAAGCAGTAACATCACTTCCATATATACCATTTTTGGGGGTAAAATACTTGGGTTGATCATGAAGTACTAATCTATATGTGAATGGGCACTGCAGACTACGTTGGAGTTTTATGTTTAATTAATTTGAAGCTCTCCAGGACTTGGCAACAGAAATGACAAAGCAGCAGTGTACTGGGAATGTCAAAGGGGTTTTAAATGCATGCTTTGAGCAGTCTGGGTACTATCAGCTGCATGTTTTCCCATTTCCATATGAAATAAAACTAATTGGTTTCTACTCCAGCGATCCAAGAAGCTGTGAGTCTTTTGAAGTGCGGTCCTGGAGATTCTGTAATCACAAATGCATTCACTATTTGTTTAATTGAATATACTGTTTAAAGTATTGGGAGCATCTGTCACCTGTAAGTCAGCAACTCATTCTTGCTTTAAAAACATGGATTCTTTAACCCATTCCTCTTTTCTGTTTCCTAAAGGATGTGTGGCTCATTTCTTAGGCTGCACAGATGGTATAATGCTTAGCATCTCAGAGCACTGAAGTCTTTGGTCTACAAAACCTTGGGGTGCCGCAGTGAATGCAGGCGTTCCCCCTGCCCTCTTAGGGCTGTTGGTACCCACCCTGATTTCATGTCGTTACAAGCAGCCGCCAGATAATGTGGTGGCTGTCAGTGCCAGGCGGAGGAGGCTGCTATGCTAGCAAATGGATGTGTACCCGTAAACAAACATTCACAGCCCTGCAAAAGGGATTGAAACAGGGTTTGGGGGATGGGGTGGGGGGGGGGGGGGGGGGGGGGCGTAAAGTTGGTGGGTCAGTGTTAACCTGCTTGCTAGTCACACGCAGCCTAGCAAGTAGGTGTGCATTGGCACCCACCAAAGTGCCAATCTATCAGCTAATCTATTCCCTAACGCATATACCATTGTATTTGTCTGTTTTTTTTTGTCCATTGCCCGCAAGTTGCAGGTCTTTATTCCGTGTGGGTGACTGTGCAGTAGGAATCTGCTGTGAGACATCTCCGCTGTGTGAAATATTTGAGCTGTATTGTCACATTTGACCTGCGCCGCTGTATGTGTAATTCTATGCACAGCGAAATAAGGGCCGCTTTTGTGGTGTGTTTACCGAGGGTGGTGCATGATAACATTCCTGCATTTGTGCTATCAGCACACTTTCTGAGCATGTACAAAGCGGTTTAATCATTCATTCCACCAGATTACCTAAGATGAGAGCTATCATGCCGAGGACACATTATCTGTAGTGGAGTTACACGAGAAAAACCCTCCTTATTTTGTCCATGTATAAGGATACTGACACAAAAACTGGATTGTCTTACTCATACATGGGTGTTTGCTGAGGTCTTTTAATTTCCTATAGCATAGTGAAATGGTTTCTTTCTCCAATGGTTTATAATCTATACAGTATGTAGCGTAGATTATGTACCAGTTTTCAGAATCCAATACTTCCTGTATTTATGGACACAAACAGCCTCTGCATTACTATTATGAAGCCTGCGTTTGCTGGGGACAAGGTGCCCTTGCCTGCTATTATTGCAGGGACCAAAACAACTGCAGCAGCTCATTGTGGGGGTAATGAATGGGCAAATCAGACCCAGGAGCAGTTGTGTTCACCTGACCCAGTGCTGCTACTGGTAAATACGGTCATTCTCATGTGTCCTTCTGGTGACAGGGGATTTATCTCATTCTGTTCTGTGTCTTGCCGGTGATTTACTGAATCTTGTTGCCATGGAATGTAATATTAGGGCCTTAGGATTACTTCTCATCATCATTCTCGGGATCGCTGTAACCATCTAGAGAGTTTTCTTGTCCGGGAACAAAGTGTATGCAGAGTTTATAGTCCCATGAATATGTTATACTGCATTGTTCTGGTTGTCCGGTTTGTAAAAAAGTGTGTTTTATCTAGCACCTGTGTATGCTTGAAGAAATGAATAAGAACCTGCCCCTTTCCTGTGTCTGGGAAACAGCTGCATATTTCAATATATATGTTGGCGTTTGCCATACTGGCACTTCAGTTCTGCGGTAATGCTTTTTCCCAGATGAATTCTACTGAGAGTATTGTACTTCTGAGATATGAGAGCTGTTACGTGAAAAAGCTGTCTAGATGTCACACACTCATGTGACATTTGCAATATCTAGTGCACATATGGGCCCTTATTCTGGTTCACTCGCAAAGGCAATTTCCTTCTCAAATGGACAAAACCATGTGCACTACATGAGGGGCAGATGTAACTTGTGCAGATAAATTTTGGGTTATTTTGTTTCTGTGAAGGGAAAATACTGACTGCTTTATTTTTACACTGCAATATAGATCTCATTTAAAATAAAACCCCACCCAAGTCTAATTCTCTCTGCACATGTTACACCTGCCACCCCCCCCCCCTTCCAGTGCACCTGGTTTCGTCCATTTGAGAAGGAATTCACCTTTGCGGGTGAACCAGAATAAGGGCCATTGTGTGTCCTCACAGATAGACAGTATTGGTTCAGAACATGAACAGGGAACTGCCAAACAGTCTTTTCTTCAACAGACAGACTTCCCAGCTATTGTAAAGCATGAAACTTTAGAGGGCGCAGCTGCTACAAACCTAAATATTTATTTTTTTAATCTAAATATACATGTACAACTTTCTGCTTTTCGCAGTGTGATAGTAGTATGGTTTACACTTGTTTCTAATTGCACAAACCTAACCAAAGCTAGATCATGGATATTAAAAAATATGCAAAAGATCACAGTTTAGCAGAAGGTAGATATAATAAAAGCGGAAAGCGATACAGTTTGTTTGCACATTATACATTGCATTAGGCTGAGGGGAATGCATTCACAAGTTTGCTTAGGAGAAGTAGAAGGAACATCCAATGAGATTTATAACAAATGCCACACTATGCACCCCGTTCAGTTTGGGAGAACACACTCTTGCTGCAACCATTCTGATCCTGGGCTGACAACTAGGAACCATTTAAGTTCAAAGAGGAAATTTCAGTTGTTTTTGGGACCTATTCAATTGCTTGCCAACTGGACACAAGTGGCACAGACGCCCATCATTTCTGCTCACTTCTTCCGGAAGTGACGAGCAAAAGTGTGTAAAGAAAAACCACATTTTCATGCCCAGTACTTTAGATTGGTTTAGCTGCTTCATGTGGTTAAACTCATTTGGATGCAACAAGCTTGATAAGTCATGGGTGCCCAAAACAATTGAAAAGCTCCACTGATTGCCGATTTCTTATGGGTGTTCAAAAACCAATTGAATTCCCCAATGCATGCTGTGTTCGTTTGCCATCAGTGTGTACCAGCCCATCAAAATGAAGGAAGAACATAAAAGTAATTGCCACGCTGGTGGCTGTCGCGCCCAAATGGAGAACACATGGGGCCAAATGTAATAGGGTCAGAGAATAAGGAAGTGGGAGTTTTTTTTTGTTTTTTTTAAAGCGACAATCCTTTACACTGAAAATCAGGTTGATTTTTGCCATGTAAATGATTGCTGCTTTAATAAAAACTCTCCCAAAATCTCACTATGGGCGAGATGTATCAAATGGAAAATGCGGTAAAACCCCGGTTTTACCGCATTTTCCAATGTATCAAAAATGATACCGCAGTGTAGGGTATCGCCTATACCCTATAGAAGCCTATGGGCTTCTTTTCGCCGCCCGCCGACGCAAACCCGCCGCCTCGCCGCCCCCCCCCCCCCCCCCCCCCTCTCGCTTACCTTCCTGAAGGGTCCTCCTGGACCCTGGAAGGTAAACCCCTCCTCCCCCTAGTGACGCAGCCGGACGTCCTTCCAGCTACAGGGGGGAGGAGGAGGTGCCGGGGACAGCTTGCTTAGCTGTCCCCGGTGTGAGGGATGCAGGAGCCGGCTGGGAGGTGACGGAGACCCCCCGCACACCACATTCCAGGTATCGCGGGGGGCCTCCGTCACCGCATTGCGATGCCAGCCGCATATGTTAGTACATATGCGGCGGCGGGGGGGCGCGAAGGGCGGCGATGTATTTCAATACATCCCTCCCTATATGATTCCAACACCTTATTACATTTGGCTCATGAATTGCTCCATTAAAAGTCATCTAGTGGCCGTGGGTACAAAAACACTTAAATTCTCCCCATGTAGGTGAAGAGCAGCATTTGCCTTTTCTTATATAGGATTAAAAGTGACTGTTTAAGTCTAAGCCGCCCATATATTAAATATTATGATAAATCCCTTACCAGAGGGCAATATGATGTAGTCTCCTATGTCATGGGAGAGTGATTGCCCAACAGACACTGTTCCCAGTTTGTAGATAAGAGGCTGCTGGTTTCTAGGAGGGAGGGCCGTGTAATGGAAACTAAAAACTGATTATTCTAATGCATTTAGAAGCCATATCTACAGTGCCAAGCACTTCAACTGCAGATGGCTCGGACTGCTGCTGACCTGCATTTTACATAAGAGACTTATATTCTATGTAGGTTACATCTCTAATCAAGTGCTATATGTTGATGCACTCATTTATCTTAAAAGGAACCAATCCACATGTCCACAATGCACAGCTGATTATGTGCGTATTTGTGTGCAGTTACTTTAATTGATGACTTCTCCTTGGCCCACTTAGCAGTTACACAAAGACTTGCTTGCAAAAGGATAATCTTGGTTAATGGATTTCACTTTGCTTATCTGGAAGTCTTTATCAGCAACCCAGGATGTACAGAGCACAAAGCAAATCCACATGACCTGAACTGTGCACCTCTCTCACTACAACGCAAGCTTTTGTTGTGCTGCTGCTGTTGTAAGGTAAAGGCACCTGCATATAACATGAGCATTTGTCTCTCCTAGCACATGCTCCTTACAGCGCACATGCCACGTTGCCACAGTATGTGAATTCAGTGTCACAGACCAATGTTCATCTCACAGCACATCCTAAGCAGTTCATTTCAGGGCTTTTTAGACTCTATTAAGTTCATTACCGTAATTTCTTGATTGGATTGTCTCCATTGAGATAATGGAGCCCACATAAGCCGGTTACACTGCAGAATATAGTATCGAGGTGTATCAGACCACTGGAAATCACTGGTGTAGGAATGTTTTAGGATATGATAGCTTAGTATTCCACATTAAGCCTGAATATTACTACACTTAGTATTTTATACAGAATGACACTACTCCAGTGATCCTCAGGTACCTCCCTGAACTCTGAGCATAATGAACATTTGGCTTTGTAATGGAGATACTGTAGCCTGATTGTTATACAGTGTTGCGTGTAAACATTGCTGATAACAGCAGTTTGGCTGATTAAGGTCAGTGACTCATTATGCGGGAATGACAAACGGATATGCTAAGGTGTCCAGTACCTTTTGCTGTAATATTCTGGTTGAGGAGCGCTATTGAAGCATTCATGGAAAGATTAGTCTACAGCAGGGGTTCTCAAACTATTTTGCTCTGGGACCCCATCAGACAATAAAAATAATGGCAGGACCCCAGCAAGTTACTGCAGAAGGTCATCACATCACGTGTGTAGTCAGCAGTCAGCACATACATGGCAGCATTGTGGAGACACAAAATGTTGGGAGGAGTCTAAAATAACAGACAATCAAACAGATTTTTCAGTCTCCTTAAATCACTGACTGAGAATAGAAAAGTCATCAGCCTGATGGTCAGCAACATGGAGTCGTCATGCTGAGACTGTCAGGACCCACAGTTTGAGAACAGTATGACTGATTCTGGTCTATCACTGTCATGTGTAGGCAGTGTGGCACCAGTACACACAATGTACACAAAAGCAGGTCAATTGGTTCATATAAAACAGCTTTACAGTGTTTGAGGTATGGAGGGGATTGTGTGGCAGATCATAGCTCAGGTGACATGCATGTATGTAGCACAGATTTATTTAGGAAATATCACAGTACACTGATGCCCCTTTACCACTGCAGCTCAAAAACGGTAAATTGCCGATTTTTCAGTGCAAAATACCGTTAAAGGCTGCAGTGGGAATGTGCCAGAGTTGAAATACCGTTTAAAGTTAAATGGTATTTCAACCCGTTTTAAAAGCAGAGTCCTACACACTAAAATAACTTTTGAGGCAGTGGGAATGCCCCTTAACCCCTTACCGACGCAGCATGTTTTTGCCTTCCTGACAGAGGCCTTTTTTTTTAAATCTGACAGGTATCACTTAAGTGGGGATAACTTTTTTTGCTTTTACTTATCCCAGTGATTTTGAGATTGTTTTCCCGTGACACATTGTACTTTAAGTTAGTGATAAATTTTGGTCGATACAGTTTATTTTTTTTTGTGAAAAATACCAAAATGTCGTAAAAAATTTGAACATTTTGCAATTTGCAAAATGTTAAATTTTCTGCTTGTGAGACAAATAATCATACCACTCAAAATAGTTAATAACTAACAAAGACCATATCTATACTTTATTATTACATCATTATTTCAACCTGCTTTTAATTTTTTTGGACACTAGGGGGCAGCAGAGTCAAAATTATGCACATCACACAGTAAACGCTGCTTTTGGCTGTTCACGTTTGAACAGCCAATCGCAGCGATCGCCCATGGCGGGGGGCATCGCTGCCCCCCCTGGGCAATGAGGGAAGATGTCTGCTGTCAGGGACAGCAGACATCGTCCCTCTGTCACCGCGTCTCTAGACGCGGTGACACTTTGAAGTCATTACGTACATTTACGTCATGTGTCGGGAAGTACATCCCGACCATGACGTAAATGTACGTCAAATGTCGGGAAGGGGTTAAACATTATTTAGTGATAACAACAGGCTACAATTCAGTGATAGGCTGTTGCCTGTGTTCTGACCCTTCCCACAACCAGGAAGTTTGTGGGGAGAAGATTTTTGGAGCATTGCTGGTGATATTTAATTAATCAAACAGCAGAATGTAAGGAGCTGCAAGACCCTCTCACATGCTGAATCAATTAGCATTACAGCAGAAACAATGACAAAATCCACAGAGACATGTGCTCTGCCAGCCATGGTGATTGTAGGGATGGCCATCGACCATCGATGATTCGAAATCATCGATGGTTCATGGCTGATGTCGAATACTTTAGCCATCGATGGGGGAGCACCAGATGGTTTCCCTCCATCGATGGAACAGCAAAACGATGTTTTGCTTTTATTTTTTATTTTTTTAAAGTGCCGGGACACGAAGCATAGCTCCGACACCCGCGAAGCCCCGCCCCCGTGTTTTGATTGGCCCAGTCTCCTGGGAAATTCCACACTTACTTTTACAAGTCAGACAGAATGAACGTTTTGCACAAATTTCAGAGATCCTTCCAAAACCTGTTTATAGTCACTGAAAGACCAAACATCTGATGTAGCGTTTACTGATATGTATTACATACAGACTAAACACTATTGAATTGTGTTAATTAGCCATGCCATGGTGTGGCATATCTATGATATTTCTACGAAGTAACCTAATTGCACTTCTGTATCTGCCATGTCCACTTTAAAATGGCACAAGTAATGTCACAAGTTATTAAAATTCAGTCAGTGACCCAGCATTTCTTTCCATTGCTGCTTCTGCTTTTTTTTTTCACCTGCTTAAAATTCATCTGTCCTTTTTTCTTCTATAATCTCACTCTGCAGCCTGGATAATTATGGTCTGTAGACCTGAATATGATCTGTGGGTGTTAGTGCACAATGCTGTAATTAAAATCTGTGCTATAATATCCCTTCCAATTAGGCTGTCAGCTTCCCTAGCGGGTAGGTGGGATGAAGTCCTGCAGTAATAAGGCGAGATCGTGTAATAAGGGTACACGGCATAACCTGCGATAGAAGGGAAAAACAGGTAAGGAAGGGATGCAGCTGTAAACCATGGAGGCCCTTCGTGCTGATCTATTATTGGTGCCTTTATTACCCAGTTCTTGTTCTATGAGAGTTGATTAAGACAAAAATACTGTGGTGGACTATTTCCGTTTACAGCTTTTAGTAAGAATAGGATAGCATATATTTTATTTTACTTTGCATAACGTTTGCTATAAAACTCAAAAAACATTTTGTTTTCTTTTTTTCCCCACCTGTAAGCTCTCTCTTGCCACCCCAAATAGTAGTGGCACCTTTCTGCTAACTACTACAGGCAGAGATAATGATTAGGTAGCCTCTGGTAAGGACAGGATGTGCTGTAGACAATATTGAGTGGCTCAGGGGTACAAGACCAAGCACCCAACAAAGCAAAAGTCCATGGAAGGTGTTCTGAAGCAAATTTTTGTCTGTACGCTCTAGAGTTCCACAGATGTGAATGTAAACACATGACTAAATTAGAAACTAAAACACGCCTTTGACTCCTTGCATGACAGTTAAAAGGATGCCATTTTTAGTCAGGTTCTGAAATCTCACCGTATCGCATGTTTTAAAATCGATAATTTTTTGAAGAAATCGCCAATTTAATGGAATGCAAATTGAGGCATGAAAAATGTGATGTGATGCGATTAAGTGCGAATTTTAGTCATGAAAATGAACAGAATAATGCACATGTGTGATTTTATTAGACATGGTAATGTGAGATTTAAAAAAATAAATAAATAAACAGCGTGGGGCCCCCCTCCTGAGCATAACCAGCTCAAGGGACAGTCCTGGTTCCCAAAATACAGGGGACAAGATGAGTAGAGGTCCCCCATATTTTGGAAATTCCAGCACCGGGCCCAAACAGCCAACAGGGTAATGCCCCTGGGCTGTGGACACCAGGCTGATTGTTGTGTAAAAATAGACAAAATTATTTTACAATGTTGTGGAACTAAAAGTCCCAGCAAGCATGTACTGCATGCAGGGACTTTTGCGAACATGAAGTCCAAGCAGTCGGGGCATTAAAGGGCCCGCTGGGTCTTTTAGTTCTACAGCAATGGAAATAGTGTAAAAAAAAACACACACATAAAAGTTAAGTTTTATTACATGCTACAATCACACATACAAATACGTACCTATAGGGTCCACTGCCGGTCAGTCCTCTTCTCCAGTAGTATCCATGGGTACCTATTAAAGCAAATTATACCCGCATGCCCTCTGGTGCCGGAAGCTCTGCTCCTCCGGCTGCACATACCCCCGGCAGCACACAATTGTTTACAATCTCAGCTCCTCCCACATACCGGGAGTTAAGTCCGCACACCAGCCAATCAGGAACAGCCATTGACAGGTCAAATGTGCAATTTTTACCGCAATTTGCATCCTATTAAAGAAGGAAAACGTGCAAATTCACACATTTTTTTGACTAAACAATTGCAAAAGTCGAAATATCTCCTCCTAATAAATGTTACCCTCATGTTTATCTAGAAAAAGTGGTCAGAGGGTTTAAAAAAAAAAATTGGGGGCTTGTTCACAACATGTACATTTTTGTAAGCAGTTTTAACATTTCACTATACACTGAGGGTAAATGCACCATTAACTATCCTATCTTATCCTATACTAATGCATTTTATTAATGTGAACAAGAACAACAAAAAAGCAGATGTGTGAAGAAGCCTTAACAGTTCTGTGACAACCACACGGGACATGAACCTCTCACACTTCCTGACTACCCATCGTGACTGCTTTATGACCGATGACAAGAATCTTCTGATATTCACATAACATTACAGTTGTATGTTTAACTGTTATGGTTCTATACATAAACTGTACCGTAAAGAGGTCAATGGCCCTGCATCAGTACAAGTGCTGCGATAAAGCACTTCCCTGGTGTACAGTGTGCATGAATGTGTAGGGGCTGCGATGCCAGCTCTGAGTATCTATAGATGCGGCAATACTGCATGGTGTGTCTCCAGATGCCACCATTGGTTGCAACTTGCACCTATGTCAGTTGCAGACTATCCGTCTTAGTATGGTATCCAGTATTAGTGAGTGAACGTCTATGCAGGGAAATGCTTTAGTGAAATGCAATTTATGCCCAGCGTGTATGGACAGTGCACCCGCTTATCTATATACTCATTTACAATAGCCAGTTCCAGTTTCAATAAATCATTGTTTTACTTCACAGAATTTAAATTTTAGTCCTGTAGTTCTTGACCTGAAAACCGGGTATGTGTAATAATCATAGATGTGATGACGTATGACTTCTAATTAATTTGTATATTTTATTTGCCTGGAATCACAGCTGCATTTAATTTCCTGTTGGGAACGGGAGATCAGTAGTGTACTTTTATCCTTTGATCAACTGGATTTAGAAAAGTTGCTTTTGTTTCTAAAACTTCCTACAAATATAAAACAATACATTTTATGTGAATTTGCTTAAACCGCAAAATGTCGTTTTTAATGATAGTCGAGCTGTGATGGAAATCTTTAAGTAATTTCCAGGTCACGATAATGATACCTATTCTAAGAAATCTGTATTGCAAAACGTTCAGCTTTAGCAAGATAGCGTGAGAGAAACTGGTGTAGTCTCTTTCTTTCTCATGCAAATTATTATTTATAGTTGTGCTAAGCACATGTTTAGATAGCTGTAGTCTGCGCAGTTACACATAAACCAGGAATTCCTTCTCAGCTTGCACACAATCTCATACGTTCTCTGTGTAGAAACTGCTAATTCTGCACTGGAAAGAGAAATGTTTCTGTAAATGAAGGTGTATATAATCTATGATATTAGTTTTACAGGTGCCTAGTTTTCTGTGCCTTTTTATTAATGTACTAATATTAAACTGTAAAACCGCCTTTATTCCTTATACTGATTTGGTAAATAGTCCATTGTGTCCTCTTGTCTACCTTTTTTAGACTTGCATCCATTTGTGCTTGGTGAGGGTGGATCCTGCCAGTCAGGTTGCCCCCTCTGTGTTTTCTCAAGGCAGATACTGCTCCTGTCATACTTTCTAGCTTGCGTCAGCATTGGCCCATTGCCCCCAGTACATCTCTGATCATGGGGGCCTTCACCTGGCAGAAGCACTGGTGTTTCCAGTTACCCAGATTTGCAGTGATTTTATTCTTAAGGCCCCCCATACACTCTACGATTTGGCCCGTTTCGGATGAATCAGGCCGTGAAATCAGCCCAAATCGCATATGGAGCCATCCCCGCCGACCCGGTCCCGTGTGCATCGGATCGGAGTCGGGAGGTCGAATGGGCTGCACTTAAGATTTGCTAAATCTTATATGCTGTCTGGAGCCGTGCGGAGGACTGCAGTTGGTGGGGGAGCTACCAGAGCCGGGCGGGGGGAGCAGGGGGTAGGGTGGTGGTGCAGGGAGCTTACCCAGTAAACCAGAATAGGGGTCCAAATGTGTATTGCAAGCCAACCTGAATCACCCCCTTTGTACACAAATATGCACTGAACATTTACAGACCCTAAACTATAAGGTTTTGAAATCGATGCAGACTCTCCAGCGTTGTACAAGACCAGCCCCTACGGCTTTTGTTTTTTGTTTTGCTGGTCTTTAATAAAGAATATGTATTTTGGATTGTTTTGGTTACATGTTGAAAGGGTAACGAGTGTCACATGAATCATTAGTGCACTGGAGGGCTGAATGTTTTCGGATCTCTAAAGAGATTTATGTTTAGAAACATCGTCCACTTTCAGTTTTCATTCAGGTTTCTGGGTTTAGCTGTGGAACAGATGATCCTATTTAAATCTTTAATTCCTTTGTTTTCATTCCCAGTTAGACTTGTAGAACAAATTTGCTCATGAAAATAGTAGGGAGGGAGCAGACAGCCGGACTGAAAGCCGCGCATCTTTCAGCCCGGCTGCTGTATACAGATTCAGCGATGATGGCTCAAATATGAGCCATCCTCGCTGCATCTGCTGGTAAAACCGTTTAAGAGGCATTCCCATTGCCTCTTAAACGGTAGATTACCGGCTAAAACCCTGCTCTGAAAACGGGTTGAAATACCGTTTAACTTTAAACGGTATTTCAACTCTGGCGCTTTCCCACTGCAGCCTTAAACGGTATTTTGCCCTCAAAAATCGGCAAAATACCGTTTTAAGGCTGCAGTGGGAAAGGGGCATCAGTTTGTTCTGTTATCTGTTGATGTTCTGCCTGTGAACAATAAATCTGCCTAAAAAACAAAGTGGCTCAGCAGGCTGGTTGCAGTTGTCCATATTGCAGCTGGCACAGTATTTATAAAAATGCAACGTTTTGAATTCACTAGTGCAACAGGGAACTAGTTCTTATAATGTCAATGAAATTTTTTTTTTTGGGGGGGGGGGGGGGGGTGCACTAATGTAAAAATGCGAAATGCATTACCGGGTTTTTACTGCATTTTGGGATGCACTAAAGCCCCACCGCTACTGGGGGCATCCCCAGCAAAGGCTGACGATACCCCATAGAAGCCTATGGGCTTCTACCGCGAACCATCTCTGCCTCGCCTAGACCCCCGCCCCCTCACCTTTGTCCAGGCAGCACAGTGCTGTGCTGCCGGGACCCGTGACCTCCTGCTCCCTGCACTGTACATCCTCTTCCGGGTGCAGGGAGGAGGAGGAGAGCCCGCCCTGCAGCAGCAGCATGATGGACCTCCAGGTCTGATAGGTAAGGGAGGGAGGGGGGAGCCTCCGGGGACCTGCTGCACATCGCCGCCGCATTGCAAAGGACAGCCCTTAATGCAAGAGCTATCCTTAGCGATTATTATCGCATATGTTAGTGCATATGCGATAATTGTCTCTGCGGCAGCCAGCGATGTGCGGCGAAGTAGGGCCGTGGATGTAAGTGCATCCCGCTCTTTGGCCCTTATTCTGGTTCACTCGCAAAGGCAATTTCCTTCTCAAATGGACAAAACCATGTTCACTGCAGGTGGGGCAGATGTAACATGTACAGAGAGAATTAGAATATTGCTTAATTCATATCTTCCTTGCATGTACTGAAAGGGTTTTTTTTTAATAGACCAGTGATGCACTAGATATACTATAACAAGCTCATGAATTTTTCCTTGTACTGTATATCATTTTGCCCATTCCAGTATTAACAAATTACTGTATATCACAGACAGGGATTGCTTGAAGCAACTATTCCATGTATTAAAACAGAACTGTATATATATGCTACATTCTATAGTGTTGGTTTTCCTACTTGATAGCATTGTGCTGACCTTTTTAGATGCACTTTGCCTAAAGAACAACTGCAGATAACTTTGGGTCCCTCTGTTTGCCTCCTTTCTGACCATCTGTACACATACTCTATGTACACTAAGGTGGAGATTCATTTACGATTTGTCATGCTGCCTGATTCATTAAGCTGTAAAAACCCCTCACTCACAGGGACAAGGTTTTTCCTTACAACCGCAGTTGCCTAGAAGTACATTTATCGCATAGTTAAAACCATTAGATTCTGCATTTTATGTGGAATTAAAGTGTTTCCTAGCATTGGTTTACACACTGAATAGTGCCAAATAATTGAATAGCTCCTGTTGTGATACCAAAACATTTCCCTGGATGGCCTTAACCGAGTGGTTTTACTTTGCATGCATGTGTGTAATGAATCACTAAATGCAATTGAATGACCCCTCTTTTGTTTTGTATTTGCAGGGGGCATGATTTTTTAGTAAATTTGGACTGTATGGCTATTTATGAAACTCACGAATTTGACCAAATCCGAAGACTTTCTACCCCATCTACCTCTGGCATTGCCACTAATTACCACACTGTGTGGAAGTACTTCTGCAGAGATCATTTTGGATGGAGAGAGTACTCTGAGGTAAGAATCCTGTTTGTTTGTTTTTTCATGTCTTCTAGCAATGTTATTGTGCACACAATCCGTGTGCAGGCAATATGAAGTAAGAGGCAGTAGGTTACTGCTACAGAGATTTCATTATAGCGTGTATTATTAGTTTGGTAGTCCACCTCTAAAAATCCAGGGAGCTATTCGATTGTTTTGTGTGCAAACCCCAAAGGCTGACCTTATCCTGGATCCTGCCTTCCCCCATCCGCTGTCAAATACACTGTCAGATGGCTTAGTGAAAATCACCTTTATAATTTTTGGTGGGCACCATAACAAAGTGATATTATTATTCTTTATAAATACATTTAATTGATTTATTAATTATTGGTCATGTGAATTGATACTTGGTGTGAATATTTAAATTCAGTGCAGTGCCTCCATTTTAATTTTTCCAATTCTACAAATTGCATTTTGTTAAGAAAATAAACTATAATGGTGAAATATGAAGAAGAAAAAAATACGCATTGCCACAATTTAAATGATGTACAGGTTGCAATGATTACTTTATTTCTTAGAAGTGTGGTGAAATTGCTGTATACAAGCTTTCATGATGAGAGAGAAATCTGTGTTTTCACCTTGCTGACCATGTTCTATGTACAACAGCCTGTGGTGAAGCTGATTGAGGAAGCCAACTGCCGCGGTCTGAAGGAGGTCCGTTTTGTTACATGGCACAACCAGTATATACTGAATATCAAAGACGGCTTCCAGCAGAATGCCTGCTTCAGGAAAGAAATCAAAAGGCGACCCCACTTCCGTTCTCCTGTAATGTTATCGCCACATCTACAGTAAGTAGCTCTACTCATCTTTTCTTCTTGCTGTAAATTCAGGGAACGCTTCATTGAAAGGGGTGAAGAAATTGTAATGGTCAGAGTGTAAAGTGCCCTTTTAATAAGTGGACAGGAAGTTCCTACCATCAGTGCACAGAAGGGCTGAGCCTTTCCAGTACTCAAGAGATTAGTACCACAAACGGCCCAGATTTCATTCACATTTTTGTGATTTGTGTTTGGCTGCCCATTTTGGGCCAGATGTACTAAGCTTAAAAAGTGATAAAATGGAGAGTGGTAAACCACCAGCCAATCAGATTCTACCTGCCATGCCACAGGCTGTGTTTGAAAAATGACAGGGAGGAGTTGATTGGTTGGTGGTTTATCACTCTCCATTTTATCACTTTTCATGGCTTAGTACATCTGGCCCTTTGCCAGCAGCCAAACACTGCTGAAGATGAAGCCCACACGGATCATTCAGATGCTTGTGATGCTTCTTTTTCACTGTACTTTTTCAGCTTTGGACTCCGGGTAATTTTTTTCATGATTTTAACTCTTTCTTTCACATTTTACACACCGAAGACCATTCTGCTTCTGCAATCTCGACAGCCAAAAGCAAGTCTATTTGAGAAGTACATTTAAGCTGAAATCACAGTAGAGTTTGCTGATACGAATGATAGTAAATTGCCATGTAGACCTGGTGCTTATGCCAAGTCCTGGCCGAACATCTATGGATTCAAACATGTGTTCTGTGTGTTTTTCATTCGGATTTGAGAAAACTGTCAATTTTTGGGTTTAGTAAATTTTGCATATGGGTTTACTGGCCAAGGTTGCCTCATTCGTAACAATTCAATCTTAGTAAATTTGCCAAACTAAGGTGCCCATACGCAATCTCGGGAAGCTGCCAGGCGGTTGAAGGGGGTTTGCTGCCAACTTCTCCCCTCATAGGAGTCGCAAAAAAAGTGTATGGCCAATGGACAAAGATGCTGCCCAGCGCCCATATGCAGAGATGAACATGTAATCTTCCATCACATAGTTAAACCAACCAACATGGATGCTAGCCTATATGCAGAGTGGATCATATCTGTGAACCATCTCTGTCTATCTGCTTAGCTGTTAGTAGCGCCGCTGTTCTCACTATCGGCACACCCTATTTGTGGTGCAAGAGATCTGTCAAAAATCAGAAGGGTTTCTACGTAAGCACAGTGCTACATAGCCCACAATTATCCCCACACACCCACCCACCACTTAGCTACTTCGTTACCTACTTCATCTGCAAGTGGAGCTGTGACTGGCATACATAGGACTCTTATGCTCAGCGCAAAAAAAGGCAATGACCATCCACAAAGTGGAATTCAGCTCAACGCTGCATCAGCCATATCGTCGACCGGCACAGTTATTATGAAAATGCTAATTACACATTTTGGGTTGCTGTAGTCACCAGAGCACTGGTTTCTTAGTATTTTTTTGGCTGTGATCTTGTTATTAAGGTGTTTTTGCCTATTTAAAGTTATTTCTAAGTCTTGAATGTGAAGCTATAGGCCATACACATGGGGAGATTTCTGCTTAATTTATAAGTGATTAGGCTAATTCGTTAAAAATTCAGCACAAATACTCAGTTTTTATGCCCAATGGTTATGTGCGGCCCCACGCATCGCTGTCGCCGATCTAGATCATTCAAGCATATGGTATATATCTAATCTAAGCTATCTTGTCTGTAAAAAATACCCATCCACCCTCCTGTAATACCAACCCATTATTTAATTATTATTTTTTTTGCTTAACACAAATCTCCCATACTAAACCGCTTACCACAAATCTCTCAGTGTGTACGGGAGATCTAGACTATGGTAAATCTCCCACACTAAATTGCTCAGAACAAATGTCTTGCTCAAATCTCCTTGGGTGTATGCCCCATAAATGTTATCCTAATCATTATATATACACATATATATATATATATATATATATATATATATATATATATATATATCTAGTCCGTGAGTCTCCGAAACACTGCCATCTGCTGGCAGAGAGCAGAGACATCTCTTTCTCACGCATGCACAAAGACAGAAGGTAGCAGGCTAGCTTTTCGAAGCTTTTGCTTTGAGCGGACATATATGTGTCCTCATACATAAAACCTCAATACGACATGCAGCAGCAGATACTTATTACTAATGAGCTCTGTGCAACTCTGCTAGTGGCAGGCATATTTTTTGCCAAGTCGCAATGCAACTAGGACACTCCAGGAGGCTGGTGATTAATTTGGTATGCAACACTTGTATGTCTGTGTGTGTCTGAGTCTGTATATGAAGCACTACAAAACCTCCCATGGAAAAAGCCAGGGCTGCTACAATGTAGCATTTGCTATGGAGAATCGTAGACAGCTGCACACAATTATGGAAGTGTTGCATATTAAATTTATCAGCACATTCAGCTGGTGGGCCCTAGTCACATTGCAATCTTGGCAGATGTGTCATCTACCTCTCCAAACAAGAAACTTGTCTCCTAAAAAAAGGATTGAGTTGGCTAAGGGAGTGATCACTTTCTCCTCTCACTCAGCACCAATGGAATTGTTAAACACTGTTTTATGTTCATTATTTTTAATTCAACCTATAATGCGAAATCATCATTTAAAAAAAAAAACAATTAGGACTCAGAGAGCCAGGTGGGAGGCACACTAGTGAACAATGCCATAACATTCTGCACTGTGAACATCAAGTGCATTTGTGAGAACATTCCTCATGTTCCACAGCTTTGTTGACATGGGCGGATGTGCCCGTTTATCAGGCAAGTGCTGCAGCTTTTAATCTGTTTTGATTTGAAGCCGTATAAAAGCTGTCTGTGGCATCTCTTGCACAGCTGGAAGCAGGATTGCACAGTCCAGTATTTGGAACATGCTGTCCTCCTTGGGTAAGGCAGGAAGCTGTTAGTCTGCCTGAAGGCTTGACATGCAGGGTCTAGTAAAAGCTTACCACGTCACACATTACAGAATAAGGCTTTCTGAGCAGCTAAGTATGTTATCACAGAATACACACTCTCCCTAAATGTGGCAGATTGCTGCCTGTACGAACAAAATGAAAGATTACAAAAAGCATGTTTTCTCTGCTATTTTTAGTGTTTGGCGTAATATTCCACCATCTGACATGCTCGGGCTTGAACGCCCCAGCTACCAAGATGCATGCAGCACTTTCAGAAGTGTAAGGACTAAGGGCCTAAATCGCACATGTTTGCAATGCTGCAAATTTTGCAGATGGCCTAAGCCATGCTGCACTGCAGGTGAGACAAATGTAAAAAAGTGCAGAGAGTTATGGGGCGGGATGTACTAAGGGGAAAATGCGGTAAAACCCCTGTTTTACCGCATTTTCCTATGTATTAAAATCCCGCTGCCACGATAGCGCATAGTAGGGTATCGCCACCTTTGGGTGGCGATACCCTATAGAAGCCTATGGGCTTCTTTTCGCCGCCCGACTGCTCCACCGCAAATGCACCGACCCCCCTGTCCCCCTCCCTCTGGCTTACCTTAGTCCAGGTCCTCTGGCTTACCTTAGTCCAGGGAGATAGCGGAGACCCCCTGCACACCACAGTACAGGTATCGCGGGTGCTCTCCGTCACCGCACAGCAATGCCAGCCGCATATTTTAGTACATAAGCGATGGCGTCGCAGCGAAGGGTGGCAATGTATTTTAATACATCCCGCCCATGGTGTGTACACACTGTGAGATTTGGCATGAGATTTTGACTATATAGTTAAAATCGCATCGGGCTCGCATGCAGATCGCACAGGTTTTCTTTACCCTTGCGATCCCGATGCGCGCTCCTGCACAGCACAAATTGAAGCCAGATAGACATGGCTGCATTGACTATATAGTACAGATCTGTACTGTATAGTCAAAATTGCATGCATGTCTCATGGCTTAATGTGTGATTTGATCCCGATGCGATCCAATCACATCAGGATCAAATAGCAGGGCTGTCGACCGTGTGCACACACCAGAAGATTTAGAAGAGGTGTGTTCATACTAAAATCTAAATTGCAGTGTAATATTGTGTACACACGGTGAGATTCCTTTTCTATTCGATTGCTATACAATCTTTGCTAACTCTGTGCTATTTACATACAATTCATGCTATCTGCATTAGATTTGCACTATATAGTCATTGCTGCCCTGTCTATTTCGCTATTCGATTTGTGCTGAACAGGAGCTCGCATCGGCATCAAATCGGGATTGAAAGGTTAAAAACCTGTTCGATCACCATACGATGTGTATGCTATCCCGATGCAATTTTGACTATATAGTCAGAATCTAATGTCAAATCTCTCCGTGTGTACACAGCATAAGAATAAAGCAGCCAATATTTACTCTGCACAGAAACAACCCCCCCCCCCAAATCTAGTTCTCTCTGCACATATTACATCTGCCCCACCTGCAGTGCACATGGTTTTGTCCATCTGCAAAAATTGCAGCCATGCAGGTCTGAATGAGGCTCTCAGTCACTGAGGCTCTTAGTCAGGATTTACATGCAAGAATTTAACAACATTTCTACTAAACCAACCTCTAGTAACAATTTGCTCCCTATTGCAGCTGGACGGAGCCCTGCGTGCCCATTATTTGGTGCTGCAGTTTAATTAAAAAGAGCCCAGGTGGAAAGGCCAGGGAGGCTCAAACATGTGTAACGCCGCCGTGGCATACTTCCCCTGCACAGTTTGCCCTTCATGTAATGTCCTCCCACGCAGTGCCCACTAAGCCCCAGCCTGATTGACAGGATGAGGGTGTTTTGTGTTTGGAGGAAGGGGCAGCAACCGGGTCCATTCCCATGTTCCCTCTGTTTTGTGGGAGTGCCGATGTCTGCGTTTGACGACACAGATTTGCTGACCTCCTCTCCAGATTTGAGAGGGTAATCTTGAGTAACCTGAAGGTTACTTAATTGACTTATGGTCATGCCGAGTGATCAGATGGTGCATCTTGGGACACAGCTGCCTATCACGGAAGCAAACCGGAGGCGTCTAGTGCATTAGCGTATTAGCTGTATAGTGTTGCGCAGCCACTTCCTGCAGCTGTACAATATCTACAACTGTTCCCAGGAAACTCTGTGGTCAAGCATTATCTGAATAAATCAGCTCTCTTAGCATTAATAAAATAAGTGAATTGCATTAAAACCCCATTCTGATACGTAGTCGCTAGGGACAGTACTTTACAAACATACTTTATGGGTGCAGCCTGTTGCATACATCTGGTTAGAAAAGATAGCCTGCAATAATGTTTAGAACTTGTCCTATAAACATGTTATTTCACCATGAAATACTTCTCCAATGACCTGTTTTCTTCTGAAGGGATTGCATTTATCACAAATGATTTCCTGCAAGGCGCTATGCAATGTATGCTAATTGTACCAGCATGTTAAGCAAGCCTCTCCGCCTAGCTGTTGGGCTGCTGTCATGTGTGCACCGTCTGATCTTGCACCTCATTAACCCTTTCTGCTTTTCTGTAATCCTAGGACATTGAGTGGCGTATCCCCAGCAGCTCCCTCATTGACTCAGTCAGCATCTTTGCACGTTTTATCGCCTGGTGCTATTACAGCCCCAAACTTTTATCCGGAAACCTGGATCCCCATGGACCCATCTCAGGAGTTTATCCAAGTGCCTATGCCAAAGGAAGACAAAAGTTACAGAACAGTCTATACACTCTTTCATAAAACTGTGCCCGAGACCAAGTTCCGCATTTCAAAGATAATGCGAGTTCAGAACCTCTTCCTGTGGGAGAAATACAAAAGGTAATTTGTGCTTTATGACTTTGTTGCTGTCGGCATCCGAGTGCACAGTGATGATGGAACCGTTACATAGTCACACTTCTTCCAATAGAAAAACACATCCTCTGTCACCTAGAATTATTTTCATGAAAGTTCCCAGACTTTCAGATGTAACCCTGTTATCTCCCATAAGCTACATATGTGTCCTCCCCATGGGTATGGGTCATTAGGGTGACAAATACTAGGTCAACATGCAATAGGTTGACATGGCTAAAGTCGACAGGGTTGGAAGGTCAATACAAGAATTAGGTTAAAAGTCAAAGGTCGACATAGATTTTTCGCGGTTTCTATCCCGAATGTCGACATATGCTCGCCAAAATATACCTGTCGGCTCAAAAATATATATAAAAACCCCATGTCGACATTTTGAATGTTGACCTAGTGATTGCCGACCTAATGCTTGTGTCGACTTTTCAACCCGGTGGACCTTAGCCATGTAAACTTATTTCATTTGTGGACCTAAGCCACTTCAGTGGTCGACCCAATGCATGTCAGTCTTATATGTGTTGACGTAACAACCAGATACCCTCCTCATACACTTAACCTCAATCCACTATAGAGCGCAAGACGCAATGTTACAAGAGGTGTGCCAATTTTGTTACCATTTTGTGTCTTTTTGTGTCTCAGCGAAGCACCACTCACAGTGTACTGCAAACACTAGGCTATGACTGTAACCACAGCGGTATTAGTTTTAAACATGTAGATGAAGTACAGCAGAACTTGGCATGAGAATAAGCTGTGGCCCCTGCATCGGGGAACTACTTACAGATTCCGACTCGTTTTGGATTCCCATTGATCAGTGGCAGTGCAATATAGCAAAGTCATTTTGTCGCTTCTAGTTGTTTTATTAATGCAAAAAAGATGCATAGTTTTAGTGTTGTGCTGGCTGGACAACCCCCAGTCCTGTTTCTTGGCCCAAATTATATTGCCCGAAGCGTGGTGAGCGAAGCGAGCCTGCAAGGGTCCGTTTGGGTGCCTTGTTCCGACCTTGTTCCTCCTCTCCTCCCCTGTCAGGTTAGGAGGTCCCTTAGCCCACTTGAATTTAGACCTAACCATTTATTTATTACAAGTTATTTTTATAGTACATGAATATTCTGTAGCACTTTGTGTCATTCACCTCATGTCCCTGCCCTAGTGGATCTTCCTATCATATGCACACTAGGGTTAGGTGTGCCACACCAGCAAAGGAAGAATATACAAAATATGCACAGATAGGGCAGTGGGGGGAATCAAACCCATGACCTCAGTGCTGTTAGGCAGTAATGCTAACCATTACACCATGCTTGCCTACTCTCCTGCAAGTGGCGGGAAACTCCTATTTTTCAGGCAGTTACTCACACCCACTGAAAAAGTGTGGTCCACAAGGAGTGGGTGGGGCTTAGTGATCTGTAAATAATAGTATTTGGGGGTGGGGCCTAGTGACTGACCCCGCCCCCTTCCCCAACGGTGCAAGCATCATATCCTCTCCGTGTTTGTATTCCAATTCCTCTGTTTTTTGTGGGCTCACATTCTGCAGATTTTTCCTTGCACTCCAAAGAGGTGATAAGGAAAATATGTGATGCTAATTTATCATAATTCTTGGATGTGTGCAGGTGAATATTTATGTATCCCCATGTATTATAATACTGACCATAGAAGCTAATACCCCACTTTGTGCCACTCTCCTCGTGAAGTTTTTGTGCATCACAAACAATGGGACAGCAAAGTATTTGGCATGAAAATAATTAATGTGCGTAAAATCCTTATTATGTACTGTGAGATTTGACCAGATACTGCAAGCATTAGAAAGCAGCACTGGTCACATTTATGACACTTGTCCTCTATTATGGATGTGTGAGGTACAGTTGATTTCCATGTATCCATACTTACAGGTTATGTTTTATTCCGTCTTCTAGGAAGAAAGAATTCATGACAAGAAAGATGACTGGTCTGGACAGGATTATGAATGAGAGACATCTGTTTCATGGAACCTCCCAGGATGTTGTTGATGGGATCTGCAAACATAACTTTGACCCCCGAGTCTGTGGGAAACATGCTACCATGTTTGGACAGGGCAGTTACTTTGCCAGGAAGGCAAGTTATTCCCACAACTTCTCCAAGCGCTCACCAAAGGGAATTCACTACATGTTCCTGGCAAAAGTATTAACAGGACGATACGTTGTGGGGAGTCACACCATGAGGCGACCTCCGCCACTGAACTCGGGGGACTTGACCAGCGACCTCTATGATTCTTGTGTAGACAATTTCTTTGAGCCTCAGATCTTTGTGATATTTAATGATGACCAGAGCTATCCCTATTTTATTATTCAGTATGAAGAAGTTAGTAACACGGTTGCCATTTAAACCTAAAAAAAATCTGCTGAAGTTGTTATTTAATTTGGAGAAAACAAAAAAAAAAATAGAAGAAATACCCAAAACTTCCAAGCTCTATAACAACCAACGGTGCACTTGTTGATAATTTATGTGCATATTGTAAATATTTTTCATTGTTAACAGTTTGTGTGCCTTTTTGTTAATAATAAAACTGTTTTATTTATGTGAGTAAATATTCATGTGTTTGAAATATACATTCGTTTTGAGGCTTTTATTTAAGATATTTAAATTCCACACATTGAAGTCAGGCCAAGGGTACCCCCAGATAAACTGCCAGAGACAGATGTAGAAATACATAAATACAAAGCAGTCACTACATTTTATAGACATGATACAAAGGTGCAGATCTTGGTGGTAGTAGCAAATAATCAAACGAGAATTGCATTATCCTAAGGCGAACTCAGGGAGGACAGAAACCTCCCCTGGAGCAGAAGAGCATTAGATTGCATTATATGAATGGTCCGTTCTGTTTTGTTGCCAGTTTATCATGCTCTGAATCATTTACTCATGAAGATCATAAAAAAATTGTGTTTTATGATAACCACGAGTTATATTTTGCTACTATTAAAGCAAAACCTAAAAGGGTCCCCAAATAGCAAAGTTCTGTACAATATGTGTTACAATACTGTCCATACCTCAACGGGCATTAAAGACCAGTTAAGTTGGCCATACATCAGAACGATTTCAGGCCCCGAACGCACGATTTTGAAAGGGTGGAGCTATGTATTATTTTTTTGTGCACATCATTAGGGGTTTCTGTGCGGTGTGCTTTCCCGCGGGTCGTGAGGTCGATCCTCAGATCTTATGTGCTGCACATGAAGCTGCTAATGACCAGTGTGCTGGGAGTTGCAGATCTTACAGTAGATCTTATGTGAAACTACACACATAGTCAGTATTGCACATTACTTACTGTCTCTGACCATGAGAGAATACAGTCAGGAAGCTGTGTGCACTGGCATTAGACCAACTACAGGTAGATGCAGCAATACACACGTCCTCTCCTGTCTATAGCACTGTAGGTCAGAAGTAAGTGGCAAGTTGGTGGTTGTATCCAGTAGCTCTTACCTTTTTGATAGAGCAGTGCATTAAGAGACAGCGAAATGCTTCAGAGGGCAGTGGATATGACCACCAACGTGACACTTCACCATTGACCTCCCAAACCAGTCTCCTACACAATTCAATGTATTTGCTTGCATTAGACTTGGACTTATTCTGAAAAACATCACTGCACGCACCACTTCATTAATTGTGGATTGACTGCTGCTATGCACTACAACCAGGATACTTACCTCTAGCATTGTTTTGTGTGGTAACAATATCCTTAGGGGATATACTGTATCAGCTACTTAGGAACTGTCCCTGTCTTTACAGTCTGTAATATTGGCAGCATCTTCGGAAAGGGGCGCTTTATTGCCACTGACATCTTATGGTACCAGGCTAGTGGTCGTTTATCTATTGTTTCATGCCCTATATTCATGTTTTATTGTTTTTACATTAAATGTTAACATACCCCTCTCCTCCATCCTTTATTTCACTTTCCCTCGGACACACTACACCCCCCCCTCCCACACCACCACTTTATACCCCTTTCACACTCGCAGAGCCGGGTCATACCCGGGATTGTGTTCCCGGATGCTTCCCGGGACTCTACCAGGGAATGTACCCTTTCACACTGCACTCACACCTGGGATTGACCCGGGACAGCCCCATTCACACTGATCCCGGGTAATCCCTGCAAATACATATGCATGTCATTAGAAATGGACTCCAGGGCTCTGAAAGATGACATCAGCATTTGTGAGCCCAAGAAAGCTCCAATCAGCAGCTTTTTTAAAGTCCTGTGTACCCAATCCCGGGTACAGGACCATTCACACTGACCGCATCCCGGGTCAATTCCGGAATCTACCCAGGTCAGGCATATTCTTTCAAGATCCTTTCACACTGAGCTAAATCCCGGGTTGATGCGCGTTCATGTGCAAAAACCCAGGATATTTTTGCAAGTGTGAAAGGGGTATCATTCTCCTTTCTTACTCCCATCTTTCTTTTCCTCACCTGCCCCCCTGTGTCAGTTTCACTGCTGAGCATCTGTTTCTATCCCTTCTTCTTTTCAGTTTCAAATCTTGAGTCAGGGATCCTTCATTGCAGTACCCCAGGACACCTTATTTCACTCCTCCTTCCCTGACCATGAAGTTAGAGGCAGAGTTGTAAGCAGGTTGAGTGAAGGAGTCTAAATAGAAGGATGGGGTTACACAGCAGTAGCAGCATGATATATAAGAGAGGGAGGAGACATTGAAGAAACATTGGTAGTATCAATGTAAAACCTTGTATAGTCCTACCCATTGATTTGGTTTCCAATATTTGTACTTGATGTAAATTCGCTACACTCCAATAGACCTTCTATACCGTATACATACCCTTAAGTTGTGATCCATTAGTAATAGCGCCATTTTTTACCACAACGATTCACTCATCCCTTACAGCGCTGCTAAAATTCTGTGTTTTTTTGTTTTATATCCATTGTGGGACCCGACCCTCCCACCTTAGCAGCTGCTCTTTTCCAATTAATTAAACAGCTCTAACCAAGCGCTCCTAGGGGACAGCAATCATTGCTGACCCCTTAGTACATTCCTTGGCGCCATTTGTGTGAACCTGTCATTCACCTAAATCCCCCTGTATTTAAAAACATGCAATTCCTAGCATACCGAACACTCTGCGAGATTTCCCAATCTTGTATAGTCAAACACTCAACACAGAAGCTATTGGCTCTGGAAATTTGCCGTTTTTTGCCCATGTCTCAAGTCGTACAGAGTATGCGTACCAGTGTCTGCACACAGCAACGCACACCCCTTGCATGCCGCGATTCCCCCGCATGGCTGCGAATGGATGATTTGCATAATCATCCATTCACAGCCTTGGGTGCGGGGAGAAATCATTCCATGGTCGGCGACCATAGAATGATTTCTCCAGCGCTCGCAGATCAGAGACAACTCTGATCTGTGAGCGCCTTGTGCGGGAAGCAGACGGGCAGCTGATGTCACAGTCCATCTGATGGGTCTTTTATGGGCGTGTGGCAGTAGTGATTGCGGACACCTAGTCAGATATGGGTATGGGTCATTAAGTCAACCAAATTAAAGTTAACATACATTGGGTCTCTCTATATGCAGATGACCTTCTGGTCGGCCTGGCCAGGCCAGAAAGGGACCTGCAAATGGTAGTTGGACAGATTAAAATATTTGGGGAATTTTCTGGGCTCACTGTCAACTGAAGCAAATCCCACCTACTGGCAATAGGCAAGGATTGGTCAGACAATGAACATCCCTGGAAAAAGTAAACTGCTTTAAATATTTGGGGATCGAAGTGTCCAGACAGCCAGAAGAGTATGGTAAAGGGAACCTTCTACCAGTGTTGGGGGAGGTAAGGAATAAATGTAAATGCTGGGTAAAACTTCCACTGACACTAATAGGCCGGAACAATTTGGTAAAAATGGTCATATTGCCTAAAATCCTGTACATACTCCAGAACTCGCCAATATATATTAAAGACAAATTTTTTAGAAATTTAAATAGCATAATATCTGCCTTTATATGGGGTAATAAAAGACCCAGAGTTAAACTAGCTACCCTTTGGAGAACAAAAGAAAAAGGGGGACTTGCACTACCGAATTTTAAAAACTATTACCATGCAGCCCAAATGGCTCAGTTAAAAACCTGGGTTATAACAGACGAAGCAACTAAGGAATTAAATAGCTTAATAAAAAGTGTTGATAGGAGGGTTACTCCGCTACAGATGTTATCAAACAGCATAATCGGAGAACACCCTCCTATAATTAATCAAGCCACCAGAATTTGGAGAATAGTCTGCAAACAGGATAAATATATGGGGGTGGACCCAGAGACCTCTTTCTTATCTATAACGACAGTTCAAGCAGTCAGGAAACAGCAGGGTGGGAATATATGGTCAAATTATGGCATATGTACAGTTGGTCCATTCTATCAAGAGAAAAGTTTTAAATCCTATGAGCAGATGCAGGTCGAATATGGACTACCCAGAGAGATGTTTTTTAGATTCCTACAAGTTCGGAGTGCATTGACCCAGTATAGCGGAGGACGGGAAGGGTGGTTGGAGGAAACCCCAATTAAAAAATGTATTCAACAAACATCCCACCGGAAGCAGATCTCCAAACTATATGGTTATTTGCAGATAACTATCGACGATATAGACCTACTTCAGCTCAGGCAGAGAAGGACTGGGAATATCCCAAACCTAGATGTAAACGAATGGCAGGTAGCTCTAGCCTATCCAGGTTGGGCGACAAAATCCACAAGGACACAACAAGTCCAGTTTAACATTTTACATAGGACATATATAACCCCGGTTAGGCTAAATAAAATGAATAGCTTAAAAAAAAGATAAATGTCCAAAATGTGGGGAAAATGGGGCCACTTTTTGGCACTTGTTGTGGGCCTGCGAAAAGGTGAGATATTTTTGGGAAAAGATATGCCAGGTCATTTGTGACTTAGGGATATCTCGGAACATTCTCTCAGAGATAAATTTAGCGTTGGGGGTAGGGCCTAGAGGAAATGTTGCTAGAGAGGTAGCAGCTTTGCTCCTGAACCTCACAGCATTGGCCAAGCTAGTCATCGCACGTAATTGGATGGCAACGACTGGCCCAGTAGTAGAGGAATGGATCAATCAAGTGAATGTCACGTATGAACACGAAAAATTTACTCACGCTTCAAGAGGCACTAGCACCAAATTCTATGCTATTTGGGAAATATGGCATAGATCTGAATACTTTAAAGTACAAGGAACAGTCACAATGGCACGTTAAGAAAAGCACAAAATATAAGATATTTAAAGTAAAGGGGGGGGAGGGGAGGGGGGAAAAAGAAGGGAAAATAAAAAAAAAATAAAAAAAAAATTAACAAAACAAATAGATTAAAAAATATAAAGTAAATTATTTTTGGTTTTCACGCATAGACTGTAAGTGATGAAATGTAAGGTCACAGGAATTAATCAAGAAATATTGTGAGGGGGGTCGGGTGGGTTGGGGGGGGGGGGGTTAGATGGTATAGGTTGTATTCACTTATTATTGACACTGTCTAATATGTCTGAATATCTATATTTCCTCAATGTGTATTCCTTATATGTGAATAGCAAGATATGAAAGGTATTATATGGGCCAGGTCTAACGTTAGGTCAATAAGGTGGAACACTCCGATTGGGCTACCAGGCCGCTATGCACAAACCAGCGTGGGCCAGTAGCCATGTAGTGTTCAAACTATTTCGAGAAGGTTTATCTACATACTCAAGAAATAAGAAATCAACAAGGCAGCTTAGAATGAGCGTCCTATCTCACCCCGTTAGGAAAAAGTTAAATAGTAGATTGTCGTGTTCTCCTATAGTTATCAATACACTGTCTCCTAAGATGTAGTGTGCTTATGACGTACGACGGGGGAAAAAAACTCTATATATGTTTTGTTTGTATTTGTTATGTATGTATATTGATGTCTTAAAAATGTTTGTCTTTTTCATAAATAAAAACTCAATAAAAAAAAAAACATACATTGGGTCAACCACTGAAGGTCGACACAGACAAAATGTCATGCCTAAGGTCGACATTGGGAAGGTCGAGATGCGCGTACACACCTATACAATTTTACTTGCGACGTCCGATCTACTCCCCTCCAAACAATTGCAAGAAAAAGATTGTACCACTGTACACACTCTCTCGATTGTCATGGGGTGCATGTCTACATGTAGTCAGCCGGCAGGGTGACTAGAGACAGACATACGGCAAATAGCTGGGGTGCGCATCTACATGTAGTCAGCTGGCAGGGTGACTAGAGACAGACATACGGCAAATAGCTGGGGTGCGCGTCTACATGTAGTCAGCTGGCAGGGTGACTAGAGACAGACATACGGCAAATAGCTGGGGTGCGCATCTACATGTAGTCAGCTGGCAGGGTGACTAGAGACAGACATACGGCAAATAGCTGGGGTGCGCATCTACATGTAGTCAGCTGGCAGGGTGACTAGAGACAGACATACGGCAAATAGCTGGGGTGCGCGTCTACATGTAGTCAGCTGACAGGGTGACTAGAGACAGACATACGGCAAATAGCTGGGGTGCGCGTCTACATGTAGTCAGCCGGCAGGGTGACTAGAGACAGACATACGGCAAATTGCTGGGGTGCGCGTCTACATGAAGTCAGCCGGTTTTTACGTGGCACTACAAGTACCTGTGCAGCAGGGGTGTTAACCATCATGCAATGACAATGACAGTCGAGATAGTGACTACATGCTGTGCTGTAGGAGAGATCATGCAGCTAGTCAACGCCTACATGGGCGTTACAGCTTTGGGAGTATAATCGCAAGAACGGGCAGCATATCAATCGAACGTGCATACACACTGCACTTTTGTTCCGATATGGGCCCGTCCGGTCGGATGAATATTAAACAGCACTGAACCTTCGACCGACTGAGCATGGACAAGACCGTTTTTGGACGTTTATCGAGGAATTCGGGACACACCTACACAATCGAACGGCTGTTTGTCCCAGAACGGAAGAACAGCCCGATGATTGTATATATGTGTACCCAGCTTTAGACTCAGCACCTAGACGTGATCCTGTGCATGATTGTTTATGTCTATATGTGATCAGCGGCGTAGCTTTGTTTGGGGCGCCCCCCCCCCCCCTCCCCACCCATCCGTCCGGCCCACCGTGCCCCCGTGCTTACCTGTCCGTGCGTCCCGGCTCCCCTCCTGGCTTCAATAAATTCTATGCAGACGAACCACGATAAAATGGCCGCCCCCATACCGCAGACAGTTTCAGAGAACAGTCTACTTTATGGGGCGGCCATTTTATCGTGGTCCGTCTCCATAGCATTGATTGAAGCGAGGAGAGGAGCCGGGACGCGTGGACAGGTAAGCATGTGGGGCGGGGGGATTACTATAGCACTGCAGCCCCCCCCGGTGCCCCCATATGCACAGCGCCCCCCCCCCCCCCCCCCCCCGCGGGGGCTGCGGTGCTATAGTTACGCCACTGTATGTGATTGTTCATGTACAGTATGCGTGTTACACTGCATATCTGACTGTGTTAGAGGTGACGTGTCTATCTCTGTGTATGTGTGTAACAGCATTTTGTTGTTTGTAACTGCATGTCTCCATCCACATGACACTGTTTCCACATGACTGTTTTTTTGTGATTCTATGTGACTCTGTTTATGTGTAACTAAATGTATGTACATCTGTGTGTGACTATATTTGCCTCTGTGTAACTGTGTGAGACTCTGGCCAATACACGAGTTACTATCTTAAGTACCCCCCATTTCTGTAATCCATCTGTGGAAGCCTGTGTAATGCTGGAGCTCTCTAATACCGCTTTCACATCAGAAAATGCAGGGACTTACCCAGGAATACAGTCCAGGGATCAAGCATGGACATTCCCGGGTTGGCCCCTTTCACACCAGCCTAGTCCCTGCATTTTCTGGTGTGAGGGCGGAGAGACAGCACTGGGAGGGCGCCTATTTGCAGCAGCAGGTGGCGAGCAGCGGGGTCCTGGCAGTGGGTTGCGCGCATTGGGGTCTGGGCAGCGGGTGGATGGCAGCGGGGTCCAGACTGCGGGGATCTGGACAGCGGCGGCTGGGCACTTGTAGCGCTATTTTCCAGGCAGTGGGGTGGGAAGCGTTGTTGAATTTTAAAACATTTTTAAAAGACTGGCTGGACGCTGATTGGCTGAGAGTGTCTGGACCCCGCTGCGTGCCACTGGCTGCCCGGATCCCACTGCCTGCTGCCCAGATCAGTAGCTTTTACACCAGCCAGTAACTCAGGCTGGTCACGGGAGCAACCCTGCTCACTAGCAGGGTTGAAATCCTGGCAAATTATACCAGGAATTTGGCCCAGGAACCTTGCATACCAGCGCTAGTCGTAGGTTGTTCCCGGGACCAAGCCGGGAATTTTGGCTGGTGTAAAAGGGGTATAAGAGTGACACTAGTGGGAGGAGTAACAGTTACTATCAACTGCAATATCTATATAAAGTAATCAACTGCTGATAAGAAAATGATGCATCGGAATGTAATGACAGTTGGTCAGAATGGTGAACGCCTGAGATGCACAGGTGACTGAGGGGAAATTGATAGGGACAGGGAGGGGAAGAGAGATGAGCCTGGGCATATATATGTGTACATTCATGCTTATTGTCACATCTCAGGCATCACCCTACTTTTGCAGAAAGGCTGTTTACATGTCAACCAGATGCACAGTGACAGGTGGAATGCTCAGAGGTATGTCTTTATGGTTCACTTCTGTTTATGCTGCATAATGCGGCATTGTATTTTGTACATACAGACATTTGAGCTCCTTAATAGTAGGAAAGCATATGTATAATTACTGTGGATCTCTATGATGGGAAGGCGTGCAATCTCGCTGTGAGGTAAAATGGCTCTAGCCACCTGATTGGTTGGAAGACTGTTTTCCACACACATTCGTGGAACTGTTCCGCAAGTTATTTGAGGAGTTGGAACATGCTTCATGTGGGACTGAGAGGAAGCTATTCAGTGGATGCCTCACACTTATTAAATGTTTTTTTGTCAGTTGCTATAGTCTCTGGTATCTCACTGCATAGTTCAGTGTACATTACTTTTATGGTTGGTCAACTTGATTATTTAAATGCACGTATACCTTTCCAAATCCTTTATTTTAATGTTTTCATTTATTTAAAGAGTTTTGTAAAGTTTGGCTAGAGTTAGTTGCTGTAACCAGTCCAGTGACATTTCTGATAATGATCCTATCCATTTTGAACTTTTGAACATCATCAGTTATCACTGGTTGTTTTGAGGGTTGTTATCAGTATCGCAGCACATGCTTTAGGCTGGTATGTAAAGTAAAATGCTTCCACCACAATCAAAATTGTATTGAGATTCCTTTTCAATTCACAAGCTTCTGTAATATGTGGTGTGGTTGGAGTCACTGTCCCTGCTACTTCCTTGGAAGTAGAGTGGCCAATCCCAGGAATAAAATCCTGGAGATTTTACCTCAGAATCCTGGGATCCTGCCGATCAAGATCCAGGGATTGTCCACCCTACTTCGAAGCAACAGTGATAGCTCTGTGTGGTAATGCCACAGGAGGCGTTTATTAAAACCAGACGCCTCCTTCTACAGTTGTCAGGCGACCTGCATCTGACTTACCATCATGGTGAGTGCTGCAAGATATCTCTTAAGGTGGCCATACATTAGAAAGACCGGTCTTACAATCATGATTGTGTCCAATTTCCCTTCAATTCCCCAGCATTCCTTGGTGGTTTTTGGACACACAATGTACTCACAATCTGTCATACAATCCATCTGCTGCGTAATTGTATGATTGCAGCTTCATTTAAATAGGGGGCTGGCCTACTTGGATCAAAAGGAAAGCAGTACCAAAAATCTATTTTTTTATTTATAGGTTGCCACAACTACCTATATGCTCACATCTGCTGTGTTATGCCATTATTAAATAGCCCTAATGAAGCAATCCTCTGAAAACTGTTTTCAGAGTAGTGACAGAATTGTACAAAAGAATGTCCAATGCTCTCTTCTGCCGCCCGCCTATCTGCCGCTTGGATTCATCTGCGGCCCCCAGTGTCTTCACTGCCACGGGCTGCCCGGAAGCTGCACCTCTCTTCTCTGCTAGGGAGGGAGTGTCACATGACTCTGGTTGTATGAGCCATCTAAAGACAGATTGCATGTGCTTAAAAGCACATGCAATCTGCTCCCAATCCCAACTGATCTGACGTTCAGCACATCAGATCAGAGGACCAGTCCTCCAATCTCCCAGGGCCGGGAGATTGTGTGATTGTATGATTGTGTACACACAATGTGCATACAATCCATTTTACAATGCATTGAGATTGTATGATTGGATGCAATGTCTTTCTGATGTATGGCCAGGGAATTAGCATCCAACAATGGAGATCCTGGCCTTTTGTATCCCCCTAAATCAGTGGTTCTGGAAAACGTGCACTGTGTGGGGGTCCTGAGGACCGGGGTTGAGAATCACTGCCCTAAATGGTGATAACACACCTCCATTTTCAGGAACAGAAGCTGTTTTGTCTCCCCCCCCCCCCCCCTACAGATGGCAGCAGACTGTCAATCATCCTGCGTCCAACATTGCGGGATCAATCGATAATCGGTACTTAGCAATCACTGCAATATCTGAATTAGCCCCACTGTGAATTGAGTAGTAAAAATCTGCAGCTCTCTACTCGGATTCAGTATTGATTCCCGGCGGTCGGGATCCCGGCGTTCAGAATCCCGACGCCGGAATCCCGACAGCCGAAATGCCGACAAGGGGGGGACGTGGATCGCCCCCCCTTGCGGGTTTGCTGCGCTTGCCACGCAGCGGGCCCGGTGCCTCGCTACGCTCAGCACACTAATTTATTCTCCCTCCAGGGGTGTCGTGGACACCCCAGGAGGGAGAAAGTGTCTGCATTTCGGCGGTCGGTATTCCGTTGTCGGGATTCTGAACGCCGGGATCCCGACCGCCGGGATCTTAACTGCATCCCCTCTACTCTGCAGTAGACAATCAACTAGCACAGATGATTCCGATGTTAAGCAAACTGTCGGATTTGGCTGTACTGCAAACCTCCTTAGCCTTAGCACATCTGATCACTGCCAGTTTTACTCTGGACCATAGAGTTTAGTACCATATTTTGTGTCACACTTTGTACATTGTACTTTTTTTGTACATTTGTGACACTTGTCATTTTATAGGATGTGTTTATGTTCCTGGATCCTTACTTACATGTTATGTTTTAATCTACAGTATGTTTTAGGAAGAAATAATACATGACAAGAAAGATGACCGAACTGAACAGGATTATGAATGAGAAGTTTGTTTTCATGGAACCTCCCCAGGCTATTGATGATGGGATCTGCCAATTTCACCCCATGTCTGGAGGCACAAGTACTGCATTGTTTGGACAGGGTAGTTATTTTGCCAGAAGGCAAGTTGTTCACCAAAGGGAATTCACTATATATTCCTGGTAAAAGTAATAATGCAGAAGATTCCTTGAAGGGAATCAAACTGTGAAGAAAATCACTGATCTCTAGCTTCTTAACCAATGTAGTCACGTACATTTTTATTATTATTATTATTTTTTAATTGATAAATAGAAGAAGGGAAACGACTAGGTGTTGTCATAACAACCAGAGTGCATTTGCACATCATCTCTGTGCATACTATGTGTGTGTGCCTTTTAGTAAAGGCCCCCTTACATTTGTCCGACTTGTCATAACGACAAGTCGGACCCGATTGTCCCAGCAGCTCCCCGAGAGGGATCACATGCGATGGCACTTCATGTGCCAAGTTTTGCATGTGATAAATCGCATGCGATTTATCACATGCAACTCCCGGGGAGCTGCAGGGACAATGGGAGCGGGGGACAGCAGCGGGGATATGCCCGCAACCAGAGAGCGGGCGGGGGGGGGGGGGGAGGGGGCGCAGGGAGCCGGGCAAGAAGCCGCTGGGCAGGGAGCAGGGGGGACGGCGACGCAGAGTACCAGGGAGCCGGGCAGGAGAAGACGATGCAGCAGCAGTGCGAGTGGCACGAGCAGCAGAGCACTTCCAAAAAAGAAAAGCCTCATACAAACGCATAGGAAGCCATTGATTGGCTGAGACCTCTCTCAGCCAATCAGTGATTGGCTGAGAGAGGTCTCAGCCATTGAATGGCTTTCTATGTGTTTGTATGGGCTTTTTTGTTTTGGAAGTGCTGCTGCTGCAACGTCTTCTCCTGCCCGGCTCCCTGGTACTCTGCGCCGCCCCCCCCCCCCCCCCCGCCCCCCCTCCTGCTCCCACTGATGCTGCCCGGCTCCCTGCGCCTGATCCCTCTGCTCTGGTAGGTACCCCGTTGCGGGGGAGCACGGCTCCGGGGAGCACATAAGATTTAGCAAATCACGGGGCCGCGCATCGGGTCGGAGGGGATGTCTCCATATGGGATTTGGGACGATTTCACGGCCCGATTCATCCGAATTGGGCAAAATCGTGCCCAAATCGCATAATGTAAGGGGGGCCTTAAGTTATATAGAACTTTTTATTTACAGTATTTCAGTAAATATTCTTGTGTTAAAATCGATTGAACGGACAGTGGGGGTGATTCAGGTTGGTTTGCAAAGGCAAACTCCTTTACTGCAGGTGAGGCTGATGTAACATGTGCAGAGAGAGGGTTACATTTGGGTGAGTTATTTTGTGGAATTACATGGAAACAATGTAAAGTGAAATCAATGTAGATTTCAGTTTGAACACACCTCACACAAAATGTAACTCATAACATGATTGGCTTATATGGGCAACTTTCCTTTTTTTCACCTTTAGAAGCATTTCATGCAGGGTCGCCGAGAGTGGGGTGTGGAAGTCTAGGTACACACACGCCATTTTGTGATAGTATGGCCGCCATTTTGGTTCGCAGAGTTGCGCAAATAAAGTTTCCATACCCGAGTATGTGTGACAATGTGGACCAGAAGAGTAGACATACTATCACACATAAATTCATAATAACACACTTACACGAAAGAAAATATAGTTAAAAGGTTTAGAACGCCACACATAGCTTAGTTAGCCCTGCACACATCTGTCTGTATCGTGTTTAGTATCGTTCCGCTCAGCTCATCATGCAAAGTATTCCGGTCATTGCGAATATTTCGCAATGTACACTGTCCGATAGTTATGGACATAATCCATATCCCAGAGACAGTTTCTGTTGTAAGTAGTTAACAAAGGAAACTAGCTCAAACCGGTTCTTATCCTTGCTGACGCCGAAACCACCAAACAAAGGACTCTTAAAGTTCACTCCCCTGCACCTGGTCAGACCAGGTACAGCGTCTAACCTCCAATCACAGTGGACCGGACATATGATCTCTGGCCAATGAGAATGGCCTTTTGACCTCCCCCTTCTGACCCTATAAGATAGGCGACCCAGAGCAGCCAGGGTCTCTTCGGCACAACTACTTTCCCTGGACCTTCCTACCGGACTATCGCTCATTCCTGAACGATAGTGAGCTCTGACCGGACTGCTTTTCACATACTAGATGACCACGGTAAACGGTTGCATTTTCACGGTATTTATTCTTAAAGTATTGTTGGCTGATTGTGTCTTGTATTTGTATTCTTTCCCCTTAGCAGAGTTTGTTTAGTATTCATTGTTATTGTATTGTATCACTTGTTATACCTGTTTATTCTTATTATCTGTAACCCCCTTTTGTCCATTAGGGACTTTAATACAATCTTTTTACGGAGTTCTAACCTCCTTACTTCTATTCAGTGGTCGTGTCTAGTTATTCGCATAATAGCGATAAGGTACATTAAGGACTCTGTCCTTACATTGCGGACTCTGTCCTTTAAGGTATATTCGCACAATTGGAGACAAAGTCCTGCGAAAGGATCTCTTTTTAAGGTATCGGTTCTTGGTGTATAACATACAATAGACTGTACGCTGCGCTGCGCTACGTTTTGTTCGCACGCAGTTAGGTATAACGGGTAAGCAGGTTACGGACACATTACGTAACCTGCGCTTTCCACTTATTGTCTCCTTGGTCATATCATATCAACATTAACAATTGAGGGCTCGTCCGTCCGCTCCACAGTCCAGAACTCAGTACCAGGCGTGCGAATCGACCTATACCAGCAAAAGGGTGGAAGTATTTATTTGTTTCCATTGCTGGATAGGCCGATTCCACGGCGGTGCGGGGTTCGGGAAGTGCTAGCGCTGAACCCGGAGTACAATAAGTGAAAGCCACATGTTTTAAAGCATATCATACCTAAGTGTTTAGTAAACTGTACTTCTGCCTGCCACAAGTAGTTTAACGGGGTATAGTGTCTTGGGCTGCTTGTTTATTATAGTATATGTACCACGTGCGATAAGGTTCGCACACGTGGAATCTGTGTTTATTATAGTACATAGAGGATCCCCTCTGTGCAAAACTATAATTGTTTATTGTTAGCTACCGCAAAAACAGGGACTCCGCCACGTGGCGACAAGTCCTGGGCCTTTTGCAGTAACGTAAAGCGTCTATTGTGTATTACGCAAGGTGCGCGCGCACGTGCCCACATCGGGAAAGTTTCGCATCTTTGTACGTGGTTTACGGATTAAGTGCGGGATTTATTTCGCATCTTGATACGTAACTCTCGGACAGAGTCAAGGGATTTATTCCACATTTAGGCGCAATTACTGCGTATAGCGAAACCCGAGCGCAACCTTGCAAATACACTATAGAACACGTGGGTGGCCGATTCATCGGCGGCCTGTGAACAAGCGCACGTACACACGTGGCTGTTCATTGGTACTGCACACGCAGCACACATAGGAAGAAGTGAACAGTATTTAAACCACTAGCTTTATTTAAACAGTATAGTAATATACTGCGAATGAAGCGGTGATTAAGAAAAGAAAATAAGGTTTTCTTTTTGTTCATTTTCTCATAAGCAAGCAACTCAAGCATTATTTTAATAGATTCCTATAGCTTATTATAAGGGATTTATACCTGCATAAGAATCTAGTGAAAAGCTACCGGCCTGGGAAAAATTTTCTGTACAGAAATATTTCAAAAATAAGCATAAGACCTAGGTGTAAATAGCGCCCAGTGTGAAAAAGAACTGAGGCGGACGGGTGTGGGACGGACACAACCCAAGCGCAGTGTAATAGGACAGGTCCAGTTAGGACAGGGTGTACGTGCCGACGTACACATAGGAACTGCCCCTTCAGTGGAATTAATTCCGCTAGGAGGGTACAAGAAGATATATCGGAACGCACTTGTTTCCGATTAGCTACTTTAGAAATCCGATTTTTGGGGGTATAGGAAAACAAGTTTGTTATACCCTGGAAAAATTGTGCCGCATCAAGCAAGTTGGCTAGAAGTTCGCTGCTAGTTGAGAGCTTGGTGATTGAGTATAATACCTCGTATCCTTCGCACCTGCTTGACCGTGGGATGTTCTAGGAAGCTGTAGAAGTGAGTGTTTGGGGAGCTCTCAGATAAGTAATAACCCACCGATATCTATTAAGCTGTGAACGTTTATTCCTGTAACTATGGGTAATAACGGGTCACGCTGTGATAACGTGCATGTTAGGGAGGAAGCAAGCCAGCCAAAAGGATCGGCTGCTTTTATTATGTGCAAGAAGCACGGTGAACTCGCAGTTGTTTACCAAAATAAATGGAGAAAAATGACACAAGGCAGCAAGTTAGAATTTCCCAGTGTTGGTAGCTTCGATCCAGAAATCTTATCGGCAGTAAAAGATGAAATATGCCTACTCTCCAGCCGTAAGGAGAGAGTGAAGCATATAGATATTCTTAAATTGTGGCAGAAGGAAGGACAGGAACAATGGGGAATCAAAGGTCTGGCAATACCGGACACAATCAGCCACAATAAAAATGCAACCGTTGCCGCAATAGAATCAGCTCCCCCACCCCCATATGTGCCGAAGGGGTTAATGACTTATAAGAAAGACATAAGTAATAATGTATCCATTGCTAACTTGTACCCTGTTTTTACCCTCTATAAGCAAGATACAGATCCACAAGGGAGATTCCTGACATCAGCCATCCCTTGCGAAGCTAGCGGAAAGGAGAGAGAGGCTGAGACAGCCCAAGCTGCTGTTGCCGTTCTGGTCGAGGAGATGGCTGATGCCAGGAACACGATTGGAGACACAGGTAAGTACACACAACACAGCACAGAGATAGTTGCTCCTGAGATGTTGTCCAATGGTGCAGGGGGGATACAGATCCGCCCTCTGCACACAGTGGAACCTCCTTGTGGACGGGGAGACGGGGATGAGGTAATGCCTGTAAAGGATAGTAACATGCACAATACATGGACACGATTGGAACGTCATTCAATCATCAAAAATTTCCCTGATCCCAGCAAAGATCTGGCAAAGTGTCAGAAATTTGTAAGGGAGCGAGGAAATTCAGATGAGCCCACCAATAAAGATTGGCGATACATGTTGAGAGCTTGCCTCCCTTCGCACATAAATGTCCAGAAGTTCATTCGAGACAGTGGTGTGGAGGGCGATAAGATTTTAACTGAACAGGGCAACCAGGAAAATATACGCCTAATAAATATACAATTGGGTGTATATTTCCCAGGGACAGTTGAAAATACCCTAGGGTTCACCATCACACAGAAAGATGGTGAAGTAGCTAGCGAATATTTCAACCGGGGTTTGATGGCGATATCAAAATACACTGGTGTCTCTAAACCTAAGGACGACCCCCACTTGAGGGAGCTGATTGTGTCTGTGCTGGTGGAAGGGCTTAACAAAAACCTGAGAGCCAGAGTCCAAACTTCCTTTCCAAATTGGCGTGGAATGACAGTAGACGCCCTACGGAAATCTGCTGTGGACCACGACCGCAACATTAAGAAGCACAGGGAACTGCAAACTGACAAACTAATGATGGTTAGCATCCAAGCCCTTACTAATGCCCCAAACAAAGCTGCCTACCAACGAAACACCAGGGACACAGGTAGAAAGCCAATTATCTGTTACAACTGCAATAGGGAAGGTCACTACTCAGCTCATTGTAGGTCAGGAAACCCCAGGAGTTATCAAGACACATAAGCGAGAATAGGAATCTCACAAAGGTGAGACACGGAGATACCCAGCCCCTAGACAATGGGAGGAGACAGACAGGTCACGCAACATGCCTCCTCCCCATCTGATGGCTGACACTGTGCTAAGGGCAACCCAGGTCAGACAATAGGAAGCAGGTCATACCTGCATCCTACAACCAGTTAGACTAACTCAATATCTTAGGGAGGAGCCTCAGATATGGGTAAGTGGAATAGTTTAAATATAAAGTTTTTTTTGTATCAAACCAGTTAACAACATTCCCTCCTGGTCTAGGTTGTGTCAAGCAATTAGTAGCAGCAAGTGGGGTAACAGGAAAAATACAGCATTACCCACTGACGAAACCAGCAGATGTTACAAGCGAGCCTCTGCATACCAAACACTCTTTTCTGTTAGCTGCAGCGGCCCGACTAACCTCCTGGGTAGAGATTTACTATGCAAAATGGGATGTGTCATCTATTACACCCCTGATGGGGTATTTCTGGACACTCCTAGAAATCTTACACAAGAAGTGCAAGATATGCTGGACAGTCCTCAGAGGCTAATGTTGTATTCCACTGTTAGAGAGTCAAATCCATCTAAGGTAGCTAAAAACTACAGCACAAATACCGAGTTCCCTTTGAACTAAAGATGGGAAGGACACAGGATCAATGGCAACCATAGCTTCAATAGAAACCCTGTTAAAAACAGAAAGTATAGCGCCCCAAAGTACAGCTTCACCATTCGAAACCTGAGGTTGAGCTGGGAAAATACCCAGTGAAATAACAAGGTTCCCAAAAGAGAACTTTTAGCTAAATACCCCTAGACACAGCCCATAGTCACAACCACACTGGGAAACAGAAAGAAAGGGAGGGCTTATGAATCTGAACAGGAGTTGAAAAGGGTAAGAACCAAATAGTTAAGAGCCAATTCCCCCATAGTGCTAAATCCTGGCGTCCTCAAAATAAAAGAAAAATGTTTCTGTTAAAAATAAATGTACACATTACTGTCATAAATATCTTCTACCCTTTTTGAGTTTATCTCTCTCTCTTTTTCCAATTTTTTCTCCTTCCCCTACCCTTCTGTTCCAGAAACCCACAAATCATAGAAAAACAGTTCGAAGAATCTGTCGCACCCCCAGCAGAGAAATACCATTGTGAATATGCGGTACCCTGTAAAGCGAGTAGTCACAATATAGATATTTTTCAGTAAATCTTGAACAAAGTCCAAATAACTTTAAGCATTACTCCTAATGTTACCCAGGGCAACCACAGCCACCATCTTGTGAAAAGCAGTCCAAGTAATGCACAAAGCATTCCCCTTCTACAAAGAATGAAAAGGGTTGTAAAACGCATTTACATATAAATAGGTGCAATCACAATACCCATGTCTTCACAGACAGATGTGGACAATAAAGAAGGAGAAACAGGCCTGATTACAGCTTTTTGCCATGGGTAAAACTGACACAAGAGACCATGTGATTTAGAATATTAGACCTGCTGAGGGGGCGGCAGATATAGTGACGTAAGAAACCTGGTGATGCCAGCCTGACCAATGTCGTACTGCAGTGTACAATTAAACCCTAATACTTAAGCACTTCATATTTGTCTACACAGTGTAGTTGCCATAGCACTACTGGTAAACAAAACTGAGAATGTGGTGTTGGGGTGTGTTTTAACTGTTTATGCTCCTCGTATAGTCTGGACACTCCTAAAATTCTGCCTAAACATGTGAAAAATATTCATCAGCCAAGTTCACTAAATGGGAACCTGCATTGATGTTACCAGTAAAAATGGGTAGTATTGTAAACCCAGCAACACTCTTACCAGGTGTGCCCACTAAGGCACAAAGGGTGGAGTGGTGCTGAGGTTGCTGGAATGGTGGAATTTAGTGGGAGCCGAGACGAATATGATTGCATGACATGTTTGAATCAGACCTTTGCAGCATGCCCCCAAAGGGTGGTAACAACCCATTGGAAGAGGTAATTCATTTTTTTTTTCGTTCTTTCCACAACACCGAGAGGGAAAATTGTACACTGGCTATACCGTAATAGATGGAAAAGGCATAGTAGAGGCTGAACCCATTGGACGGCTCACTCAGCAACAGCAGTCTCATTAGTAGTACTGCGGGCTGAGAGGAAAACAGCCAATATTCATGCCGACTCCAAGTATGTTTGTTGGGGTAATACAGAAGATCGTAGGCCCTATGGCGCCTCAGATGTTCTGTTTCAGTAGCTGGCACTCCAGTGGCGCAAGCGTTGTAAGTTTAAAAGATTTCTGACAGTCACACAGCTGCCGGACAGAGTGGCTGTTATCAAGTGTAAAAACCACATCCTCAATGAGGATTCAGTGTCACTTGATAATGAACATGCTGGCAAGGCAGCTGGGTGAGCCATGCGCTCTGCGGATAATGTTTGTGGTCCCCCTATAAATGTCAGTATATTCACATAGTAATACAAGATTTGTGTCCCCTGCAGGAGAAGCAGTCTGGAAGCCGAAGGGATGTGGACAGGAATAGAAAGATGGACAAGGAAAACCAGTGACTCTGAGAACATGCCAAACTGTCAGGACAGAGATAGCCCATGGCCTGACTTGTCTTGACAGGGAAGGTATGTGAAAAAAAAATTAGTCCGAAATTACTGGTGTGCCCACAGACAGGTAAGACGACAGAATCATGCCTTACTTGTCTGGAGGAAAGAAACTGCAACGGCTGTTCCCACAGAGCCATCTCCACATCCCTCCTCCAGCAGGATCCTCTGCAGGTAATACAAAAATTGGCTTTGCACAGTCCACTCTAAAAGCATATAGTTTTTATTATTATTTTTTTATGTATATATATATGTATGTGTTGACGTTTGTGTGTATAGATATGGCAGCCCAGAAGCACCCTTGAGTATGCAAATATATATATAAAAGGTTTAAGTCATGTGTGAACCTTTAGGGACTGATGGTACACCCCATAATCTCTTTTTGTAGTAGTAGAATCACTCTCAGAACTCCACCAAAATTTGTCCCCATCGAAACTTTGCTTGGCGGGCAGCCACAGGTTATGGTAATCCCACAAGAAGATCCTAGACCACAAATGCAAGTGATGTATCCACACCTGGAAAACTGCAGCAAAAGGACGTTGTTGACACCTGTTGTGAACTATCATAACCATGAACCAGGAGATGTTGTTGTTGTTTCCCCTGCTTTGCCATATACAGGTTGCTTGATAGACCTTTGAAAAAAACCACCCCAAATCTTGTTGACCAGCACTACCTCAATAACAAAGTCGCAGAGAGAGAGATTCGGGTACGTTCATCCTACTGCCAAAGGAACTGAAAACCAGAAGGTCCTTACACTCGAGGGCGAAAGAAAGAAATCGCTAAGAGGCACCATTTCGGGAGGACTGGAGAGCAGCTAAGGTCAAGCAACCTGTACAAGCTACAAAAGGGACTGTGACACACCCCACTGGTAACAGGTTGAAAGGATCACTAACAAAATTTTTCCTTTCTCAGTTTTCCCTACTGTTGTGGGTCCTATTCTTGTCTTTTCCCCCCCCTCTGGCCGTTCTCACCCTCCAAATCAAGGATACCGCCGCCGCCCTGCTGCCAGGCATTGGATGGACGATACAGAGTTCTGAGAGTGTGTTACCCGTCCCAGCTTAGGTTAAGGTAGAATCTATAAACTTGACACCTTACCCAGGACCGGATGTTTTAATACCATCATACTTAAAAGCATACCAAAAAGAGAGACAACAAAGAGTTCAAGGGTCTGTTGTCACAAACAATACCTACCAAAGGATGCCATATTTGTGAACGTGTATATGTTGTAACCACCCCTGTTTTTATTTTTATCCCAAAAATTGTACATTATCCTTCGTGACCCTGAGTAGATTGTTCGATAAATGCGGTCCATCGTTTATCCATGATCCTGGATCGGCCGAGAGCAGATGGTTTACTCCCCTTATATGTTTATTTCATGTATCCCAATTTCTCTGTTAGGATTATGAATTTCTGTTTTGTCGTGTGAAATATTTTGTAATGTAACAGTTTTATATTTACTGTTAAAGGGTGGACTGTGGAAGTCTAGGTACACACACGCCATTTTGTGATAGTATGGCCGCCATTTTGGTTCGCAGAGTTGCGCAAATAAAGTTTCCATACCCGAGTATGTGTGACAATGTGGACCAGAAGAGTAGACATACTATCACACATAAATTCATAATAACACACTTACACGAAAGGAAATATAGTTAAAAGGTTTAGAACGCCACACATAGCTTAGTTAGCCCTGCACACATCTGTCTGTATCGTGTTTAGTATCGTTCCGCTCAGCTCATCATGCAAAGTATTCCGGTCATTGCGAATATTTCGCAATGTACACTGTCCGATAGTTATGGACATAATCCATATCCCAGAGACAGTTTCTGTTGTAAGTAGTTAACAAAGGAAACTAGCTCAAACCGGTTCTTATCCTTGCTGACGCCGAAACCACCAAACAAAGGACTCTTAAAGTTCACTCCCCTGCACCTGGTCAGACCAGGTACAGCGTCTAACCTCCAATCACAGTGGACCGGACATATGATCTCTGGCCAATGAGAATGGCCTTTTGACCTCCCCCTTCTGACCCTATAAGATAGGCGACCCAGAGCAGCCAGGGTCTCTTCGGCACAACTACTTTCCCTGGACCTTCCTACCGGACTATCGCTCATTCCTGAACGATAGTGAGCTCTGACCGGACTGCTTTTCACATACTAGATGACCACGGTAAACGGTTGCATTTTCACGGTATTTATTCTTAAAGTATTGTTGGCTGATTGTGTCTTGTATTTGTATTCTTTCCCCTTAGCAGAGTTTGTTTAGTATTCATTGTTATTGTATTGTATCACTTGTTATACCTGTTTATTCTTATTATCTGTAACCCCCTTTTGTCCATTAGGGACTTTAATACAATCTTTTTACGGAGTTCTAACCTCCTTACTTCTATTCAGTGGTCGTGTCTAGTTATTCGCATAATAGCGATAAGGTACATTAAGGACTCTGTCCTTACATTGCGGACTCTGTCCTTTAAGGTATATTCGCACAATTGGAGACAAAGTCCTGCGAAAGGATCTCTTATTAAGGTATCGGTTCTTGGTGTATAACATACAATAGACTGTACGCTGCGCTGCGCTACGTTTTGTTCGCACGCAGTTAGGTATAACGGGTAAGCAGGTTACGGACACATTACGTAACCTGCGCTTTTCACTTATTGTCTCCTTGGTCATATCATATCAACATTAACAGGGGGGAACCGGTACTAATTACACAGGCCCAGGCTTGCTGGAGGGGCCCAGCAGGGGCTTTGGTCTGACTCCCCCCCCCTTCCCCCTCTGTCCCTCCCAGGCAGCAGCAGCACACAACTACAGCATGTGCCTGACAGCAGGCTCAGCATGAGCGTCTCATGCTGAGCCTGCTCTCAGCACAGCACATGCTGTAGGTGTGTGCTGCTGCTGGGGGGTGACCTTATCTCTGGAGGTGACCACGCCTCCCATGATTAGGCCACGCACCCCAATTTTACCTGGCATACCTCTCAGCACCCTGTGTATATGTGTAGGAAGGAGTAGTTTAAGACTTCCATGTACAGTCTCTAATATATATACATTTGCTTCTGTTCCAAATATGTCCCAAGTATGCATTTATAGGGGCCCACCCTTACGCTAAATAGGTCAAAGAACTGTGCCTTAAGGTAAATACACACAGTGAGATATGAGCTACCAATTTTTGACTATATATTCAAATCAGTAGAAAAGTTGGCACATATCGCCCTTACAGCTTGCAATGTGGGTCTGCACCTCTGAGGGATGGACCTAGGATGAAAAAATAGACAGTGCACTCAGGCCAATTTTAACTATATTGTGTACAATATAGTGTTCTACTGTATTATAGTCCAAATTTTTCATAGCCAAAATCTTAACATAGCCAAAATATTACACAGTCAAAATGTCCTTTTGTATAGTCGATATCGGTGGGTTTCTGAGCTCTGGGGAGTTCAAGGAAAATCGCATAGTCAAAATCGTACATAGCCATAGTACAATCTATATGTCGGTATTTTGACCCTGTCGGGATTTTAAATGTCGAGATTTTGTCCTTGTCGGGATTTTGTCCTTGTCGGAATTTTATCCTTGTCGGTATTATGACCCATTCGGGGTTTCGACCCTGTCAGGATTTTCACATTCGGGATTTCATACCAAATCCACCAAAATCTCACCATGGATGCACCTTTATATAATAGTCTATAATTGGTCATCCAAAATAGCATACACTTCAACAGATTTCTCTGAATGTTCTTTGGGAGGCACCTGTACAAGGCATAATTACTGTATTCAATTGCAGGAAAAAATACAGATATTAGAAATGTACACTGTGTGCATATAATATCCGTTTCACAATCAGAAGTGATTTATAGAAGAGCAGAATCTGAAACAGATTCCAAAGCCTTTATGCATACTCTTCGCTGTTCTAAAGGCTTCTTTCTAAAACCTCAACAACATTTAATATAAGGGCTATCTGTGACTTTAAACATATCAAAAATATAATTGACCTGTTCCATGCTGATTTCTCTTGAAGTTTACAAATATTTGAAGACACTTTGACTATTTGTATTTCTTCAAAGCAAAGAAGTCTCTGGTATGAAATAGCAGGGTTAAGATTTTAAAGAGCTGCACACACTACACCGACCTCGCCGACACCGATATTTGCGGCGGCGGGACCCGGCGGGGTGACCGGCATTGGCAAGTGCATACACACTTGCTTATGCCTTGCACAAGGGTGATTACCGTGGTGGGGGAATAATGGTCATGCTGCAGCTCCCTCGTCCGAACATGCTGGACAAGGAAGGGGGTCGTTAACGATGTGCAGGAGCTTGTATCATTAACGATGCACAGCGTACACACTGGACGATATTGTTTCCAATATCGTTCAGAAAGCCCTTTCTGAACGATATTGGTCTAGAGTGTATGGGCCTTTAGTTTCTAAGAACCAGAGACTGTAGAACTATATTCCTAACACACGGGTGTATGATGTACACTTGAATGTGAAATATTGATAGATTATACACATAGTGGTCGTCCTAATTAACCACATACCAGATTTACTACATGTAGATGCAGCAATACACATGTCCTCTCCCATCTATAGCACATCCTAATTACAGCAATCTCTGCCCTGTAATCTGCAAAGATGAAATTAATTACCAGCTGCCTTTCCTAACCTGCATTTGATCCATTTTCCTTAATACGTGCTTTAAATACACATCTGCAGGTCACTGGCACGGATGGGTTCACATGGGAGGACATGGAGGTCATCTACCTTATTAGTGCAGCCTGTAAAATCCTTTGAAGCAGGCCAGATGGATGGAGAGTGTCCATCACCTGCTATAGAGGTGGGCAAGAATTGTAGATAGGTAGGAAACTGGCTGTGGGATAGAGAGCAGAGAGTGGTGGTGTATGGTGCAGTTTTAAATATGATACCACAGGGTCCAGTGATATGGCCTGTTTTATTTATCATATCCATTCATGATATTGGGGTGTGTATACTCAATAATGTCTCAACCGTTGCTGATGACACAAACCCGAGCACGGTAATTAGAACAGACATGGATGTATCTAGGCTTCAGAGCGATCTAAATAAACTTGATGAGTGAGCAAAAAAGTGGAAGATGAGGTTCAATGTGGATAAATGCAAGGTTATGCAACTCGGAAGACATAACCAGTGTGCTAGTTATAACCTAAACAGAGTGGCATTGAGTAAATCAGTATTGGAAAAGTATCTAGGAGTTCAAATAGACAACAAAATGGGGTGTAGTGCTCAGTGTCACGTAGCTACTAAAAAGACTAATAGGATACTAGCCTGTATAAAAAGAGGTATGGTGTCTGGGGATGCAAAGGTAATTATGCCGCTTTATAAAGAATTGGTCAGTCCGCACCTAGTATATGGAGTACAATTCTGGGTCCCTCACTTCAAAAAAACATCATGGAACTGTAAAAAGCCCAAAGAAGAGCAACAAAGCTAATGAAAGGGTTGGAGAAATTGAATTATAAAGACAGATTGGACAATTTGGGAATGTTTATGCTCAAATAGAGACATTTAAGGGGACACATTGCTTAAAATGTATAAATTTATCAGGGTCCAATATAATGAACTGTCAGGCACCGTCTTTGCTTCAAGGAAGGACTTTAGGACACGTGGGCATGAGTTTAGACTAGAGGAAAGAAGATTTCGTACCCTTAAAGTCAGGGCAGTACAATTGTGTAACTCTCTTCCTGGAGAAGTGGTGTCGGCAGAGACAATAAATTATTTTAAAATAAGGTTGGACGATTATCTATTGGGCAAAAACATCCAGGGGTACAAATAACAATTAAAATATGTATATAATGAAATCAGATTTCAGTTATATAAGGGATGAAGCAAATAGATTGTGCACTTTAATAACAAAGGTTGAATTTGATAGACCCAAGTCTTTATTGAGCCTTAACTACTTTGTAACTATGCAACTATGTAATGCATAAGCAAGGCAGGTGCAAGGATTCTCCGCACCCTAGGCAAAACCTCAGCTTACTGCTCTCCCCACTACCCACACACCACTTTTTGCATTTAGTACACCAAGGATGCCTCATCCTTAATTTTGTGATTGTGAGAGTCTGGAGGCCCTAGGCATCTGCCTAAAGGCAGATCCTGTCCTGGGCACTATAGGAACAAATGACAATGGAACATTTGCTCCCAAGCACTATAGAACAAACAATGGCTATTCAGACAGATGGTTAAGTCAGTTTGATTTAACAACTGTATCTGAACAATCGATTTGACCTGTTTTCAGCATTTGGAAGCAAACACTGATTGTCATATTCTCCCATACATGACCAGATTTTTGTTCCCACCAGACAGATTGGACAGAAATCTTTTGGACAGATTGTACAGTTTAATACAGTTAACACAATTCATTTTAGTCAATAAGTATGGGCTTTAACTAATTTCATTAAAGGCAGGGAAGATGAGTTTCTGGTTAATTTGTAAAGCAAATTTGCAATAAAATGTTTTTCTTTATGCCAACACAACTCCTACAGTGCAACAAGCACGTGAAGGAAAACATAGATCTGGTTTCAGGTGCATCAAGCTGGGAATGTAATCACTTCCAGTGTAAACTCACTCGGAATATCTTTATAACCGCTGTGTTTGCAACCTCAATCCAGTTTCACAACTGTGTTGCAGGACAAGCTGTTCTGATCCATGAGTCACATGTTCTGCTGAGCTTTCATTGGTGTGGCTTCTACAAAGCCCGGGCAACATCCCTGACTGGTGAGAGTCTCATCTATTAGAATGTTTTAGGAAAGTAAGTAGAACAAATTGTGTTCATTTGTATTCATGTTCCAACACCATTGCAGCTGCTGTGAGCAGTGCATTGTTCATCACAGAAAGACATCCTGCTGAATCGTGTTCCACCCAGCTGAACTATGCTTTAGAGAAAAAGGGTTCAAACTGTTCAAGTCTGGATTTACAGCAACACCCATGGCAGCAGATAATATTCTTTTTGTCTTTTAATCATACTGTCTGGGGGCATTCATTTACATTTATTTGTTCAAATTAAAATTTCTTAACGAGTTCATAATATCACTAGCAGCAGTGATATCTCTAATTACTGTAAACGCTCACTTTAAAAATACAAAACATGCCTTATAAAGAAGAACCTGCAGCAGTTTATAAACTCATCCAAACAACTGAGCATCGGAAACGGATCCAATATGCTTATATTATTCAACTGTACTAATCAAGCAGGGCTTAATGACTAGAAAAGAGACAGTGAAATGTACAGTATATTTAAAGGAAGATTGTTGAAGCTTTTAAATGGTATTCAACAATGAGAGTAAAGGTCCATACACACTGGGTGATTTTGCCCAGTGTGTATGGACGCCAATGACCACTGTCATCGCCAGAGCTGGCCCTAGCCTAAATGACGCCCTAGGCAAGATTTTGGCTGGTGCCCCCTAGCACCGCCACTAGTTCCACCTCTGACCCTGCTCCCCTTTCCCAGTACCATCAACCCTCATCATAGCAGTCATCGTTTTGGTGCCCCTACCCGCAATATTTTAAATAGAAACAGCGCACACATTTGGTGCGCAGCCCAAACAGGGGTGTGTTCTTGCTGGGAAGGGGCATGGCCACACAATAGTACCCCCAATTCAAATTATGCCACACAGTAGTGCAACTTTATTCACATTATATCATGCGATGGTGTCCCTTATTCACGTTACATCACACAGTAGTACCACTTTACCTTATGTACATTACTCCTCACATTATTCACATTATACCCTTAGAAAAAAATCCTGAGAAAATATTGTATTTTAAGCACCTCCATGGCCACACTGCAATCCAGCACAAAGCAGTGTGTGCTGGGCAGAGGAGAAGAGCTGCAGCTGTCACTTAAGGGGAGGGGGCCCGGGGCCCCCACTGGGCCCTTCCATCAGACTTTGGCCTGGGTAATTTGTACCCCCTACCCCTTTCTCTCGGCACCCCTGATAATACCACACAGTAGTGCCCCTTACACATGACACACATTATTAATGTCCTTATAGCCATAATGCCCCTTACACATTATGCCAACCTTTATTAATGCCCTTCATACACATAATGACACACACAATGCCCCTTACACATATGTTGCACATTATTAATGCCCTTATACACATGACACACATAATGCCTGTTACACATATGTCGCACATTAATAATGCGTTTATACATGGCACACATAATGCCCCTTACACAAATGCCAAACACTATTGCACAACCCACCCACAGACAGCACTCACACAGCCGCTAACACTGTGACCTCTGCCTCTGCTTGGATACAGATGTTTCCTCATACATCTTGACTCAATAGGTCATGCAGCTCCTGGCCAGTTCTGCCCGTTGGGTGCCTTTTTTTCTGAAAATTCGTCTTATTTGCATTGTTATGACCAGCACACACAAGGAGCCTCCAAAGATTAAAATGATATGCGGCATGCCTATATTCTGTGTGCGACTGTGGCTTTACCTGCATACGGAATGCTATGTTACAGTGATTTCCATGAATACACTATTTCATATGCAGATACAGCCTCATTCACACACATAATATAGACATGCTGCCTATCATTTTAATCAGCAGAAGCTGCTGATGCCCCTAGGCATTCCAAATGCCCTAGGCAATTGATTAGTTTGCCTATGCCTAAGGCCGGCTCTGGTCAACGCTGGGGGAAAAGCCGCTCAGTGCATACACACTGAGTGGCTTTCCCCCTTCCCGGGACTGTCAGCGGGAGGCGGATGGCTTTGCATAGTGCAGTGCTATGCAAAGCTGTCCAAGAAGCCGCTCATTTGCTGATAATACAAGCAGATGAGCGGCTTTCCCAGCGGTGATGAGGGAGCGCACATCATCGCTCACCGCTCATTGCCGGGCCATACACACTGGGTGGCTTTATTCTGAAAGCTGCTCAAACTTGGTGTTTTGAGCGGCTTTCAGATCAAAATCGCCCAGTGTGTATGGGCCTTTAGCCATTGCATATATAAATTGTTTTCCAAAAAGTTGGCAGGCGTCTGGTAGCTACTGACCTCTGTGGTAGCATGCAGGAAACGAATGAGCAACGTCTCATTTCCGATACTTTTTATACTGCTGTCTTTCTGACTATTGCAACGTAATCAGTGATGATGGTAATATGATAGTCATACATTATGGTCATATTGAACAAAGAATAACAATGGGGAAGATTTACTAAGATGGGAGTTCTATTGAAGATAGGATGTTGCCTATAGCAACCAACCACAATCTAATTCTTATTTATTTAGCTCCTTCTAGAAGATAATAGATAGGGGGGGGGAGAGATTCTCTAAACTAAAAATGCGGTAAAAACTCTGATATCGGGTTTTTACCGCATTTTTGGATGCTCTAAGCATCCCCCGCCGGGTTACCGCGGCGGGGGGAATCGCCAGAAAAATCTGGCGATGCCCCATAGAAGCCTATGGGCTTCTAACCCAAACCCACCGCCGCCCCCCACACCGACCTATCACTGACCCCTCAACCCCCCCTCACCTGTGTCCGGGCCGCACCGAGCTGTGCTGCCCGGACCTGCGACCTCCTCCTCCCTACACTTTACATCCTCTTCCGGGTGCAGAGAGGAAGAGAGCCAGCCCCCCTGCAGCAGCAGCCGGCCAGCTGGGTAAGAGAGGGAAGGGGGACCCGCCGCTCATCGCCGGGTCAACGCAAAAGACAGCTCTTAACGCAAGGGCTGTCTTTTGTGATAATTATCGCATATGCTGTAACATGTTTGCAGTTGCCAGTGATGGTCGGCGGTAAGGGGGTGCGGATGTTAGAGCATCCCCCCCTAGGATCTGATTGGCTACTATGGGCAAAGATGCCATCTTCAACAGAACTCCCATCTAAGTAAATGTATCCTTAGTTTCTTATCATTTGTATCATAATCACATTAGTACAGGTAATCATTTCTATGGAATGCTGTTCTTCTATTATTTCTATATATGAAACCAAACTTTGTTTCCCCTGATTGATTCTTGCCACTGGTCATTAGTATCTGTAAACAGCTAATAAGTATATATTGATGTCATAGTGGCACATCAATAATGAAAATAGGTTCTCCAATATATAGATCAAGGACAAACAGTGACTCTAGCATATAACTAGCTCTGACCAACACATTACAAATAAATGTGTAAGTACTTCATTATCTGATATGCCATGTAGTTCTCCCTAATTCCTCCCTATTGGTAGTAGTTCAGTGAGTAGAGTCTGCATACCTTTCTCCGTGTTATTGTAGTAATCTGGGCAGAGTAAATCTCCAAAACATACCAATAAAATGTAGATGAAAATGTCAATATTTATTCAAATCTAATTATAGATTACTAGCTGATGTGTTTCACCCGGGCAGACCTTCAATGTTTACTGGTTCCATTTCCTTCATCAAATGATATTTCATATGCCATGCCTGTGTGAGCCTTGACCTACAAAGGAAGTGCTCGCCTTACTACTTGTCTTCATGGCGTTTCTTTGTTCATATTAGGACTGTGCTGCTCTGTGCTCCCCTGGGCACTGCAGCATGGTGCACCTCTTTGTGCATATTGCCACATTTATTAGTTGCTTCCTTATTTTAGTTCCTTGGCAGGAGCCTTCTTGGGGACAGGAGTAGGTGAGGCCACAACGTTTGGCAGGAGCCTTCTTGGGGACAGGAGTAGGTGAGGCCAGTGAAAGGTGGATGGTTGAGTCGGGCTGAGGAAGGAGTTGTGTGGTGGAAACCTCTTGAGGTTTATTTGCTAGGGACGCAATGAAATGGCCCTTAGAGAGGGAAATGTTTAGCACCAAAACTCAAATAGAGCTCACTCTTGTTGTAAACCTTAAAGATGAATTTAAAAAGTTCATATAAACCACCATAATTAAAGGGTTTGGACATGTAAAGGAGGCACTCAGTGCAGGTGTTGTGGGACATGATGGAGTAGTCCTCCCAGTTGTCCACCTGGTGCCCCCTGATTAGCTCCTGCACCTCCCTGGCCATTAGCTGAGGGTCATACATGAGATAAGAGAGGGTCAAGAACAGACAGGCTCCAACTGCCATTTAAAAATGTTCTCTAGAGGATCACGCGCATGCGCACAATGTACTATGTGCATGCACGGCCATTTGATCATCGGCAGGGCTGCAAATTCACAGTACTGCAATAGGATCTGAATCAGGCCCCATAATCCAGCGGCTGTGTCAGTGGCGTATATATAATGGGTGCAATGTGGCTGAGTCCCATGGGGGCCCCACTGCTCTGTGCACTAGAGCAGCGCCGGCCGGGAGAGGGGAAGGGACCCTGCACACAGGCCTCCTCTCTTAAGTTAAAGCGTCTCTGGGCTGTGTGATTTGCATATATCTCAGCAATATTATTTGCTTTGTGGAAGAATGAGGCATACAGGAACTGACAGAATAGGAAAAGAATGATTTACTCAGCTAGTTGTGTCATTTCATTTCAGTTTTATTCCTAAATGAACAATTTGTCAGAAACCGAAAACTGAAACAATTCATTCCGTGAAATGAAGTCCATAATTAAAGTGAAACATTCCGAGTAAATACATGGATCCAGTGACAATAACTGCCATCTGCCTTGTATGACAGTACAGGAACTCCTACACATAAACTGTAGTTGTCACTTTATTTCAATATTTTGAGTATCTGTAGCACACAAACACAAAGAAATACAATGAGTGGGCTCAATTCAGATCTGATGGGAACATTGATAAACCACGCATGTGCATGGTACTCTGTGCATGTGCGCAGGTTCCCCTAGCCTATGGACCGTGCAAACTCTTCCCTTTGCTAGGCTGTACGCTGGGTGACTGACAGGCAGGGGGCGTTCCGAGGTGGATGCCCCACATTTCATGGGCGTACCCACAAAATCAGTGGGTACGCCCATAGAAATGCTGGGCAGGCTCCAGTACCCCCTGCCTGTTTGGTGCCCTCCCTGAAATCATGTGGATACAAGCAGCCGCTGAGTGACTCCTGGGCCGAGCATTGGCCGCAAGCACCAGGCACAGTAGGAGAAATCATTTGATGGTAAATAACCATCAAATAATTTTTCCTCTGTGCGGCCACATGTAAATGGATGTGCACACATTCCTGTGGCGGGGGGGGGGGGGGGGTTAGTCCTTCGGCGGTGGTCCTTTGGCGGTGCTGCGTGAACCTGTTTGGTAGGCTCTGAAAATGTGCAGCCTAGTGAGCTGGTCTGAATCGGACACAGTGTGCCTGCCTGCTACATAAGGAACATACACAAATGTAGGTTTTCGCCTACAGGCAAAACAAGGTAGTTTAATGAATGCAAAGGTTCTCCCATTACATGTAACATTGTGCATTGTATAATAACTATTTCTAGTTCTGTCTTGTATCTTACTAGGTTAGCTCGGACAGTTCTGGTGAGATAATAAGCAGACTCCTGTTTCCTTAAGTAACTAGGGCTTTCCGGAGTTACAAGTAATCCTTTCATTGGTGTCACTATCACATGTACAAGGCAGGGAAGAGTGGGAAGACTGTAATGATGGAGCCTAAATGTAGCAATGTTATTCACTCTGCGCTCTCTGAGAGGAGCTTCCTGAAACTTGCTCGGACTTGTCACCTTACACAGCATGACAGCATCATCAACGTTAACTCCTTCTTGGCAAAGGAATCAGCAAAGTAAATAAATCGTACAGGTCCTGACTCCTAGGTACAAGGTACAGTGTTGTCAGTGGACCATTAAGGGGGAAATTTACTAAAGGAAATTTGTAAAAAAATAGGTGTATTTGTATCCAGAAATACACCTATTTTTGACATTTACTATGCCGAAAATACGGCAATTCGTATTCGTATTGATGTGCTATCAATATGAATACGAATTGCCATATTTTCGGGATAGAAAATGTCAAAAATAAGTGTATTTCTGGATACAAATACACCTATTTTTTACACATTTCCTTTAGTAAATTTCCCCCTTAGTGTCATTTTGAATCTTACAACACTAAGGGGCAACATTTACTATGGATTGCGATGCGCTCTGTCGGCTTTCCGGAGTCTGCATATGCGTGATCAGCGCTGACCCCCGGCTGACCAAACTGCCCAGCTGGAGCTGGACAGGAGGGACACAGAGGGTATCGGAGATTCCTGCTGCGGTTCCTCCACCATACACGTCAGTGGTACTTAATATTTGCAGACCGTTTTCAGGAAATTAGCTGCAAGTATTAAAAGGATAAATGGGCCCCTTACAGATCAACTCAATAAGGAGCAAATTACCACGGCAACAGTATATACTAAATGGTGGGGTGGTTAGGGGTGCACCAGCAGGATCAGCCGCTGGACCCAGCCACTCACCCCACTTCCACCAATTCCTTGGACAGCTGCTACAGCAGCCCAGCTTAGTCACAGTGTTTTGCCCAAAAGCAAAATGACCATGGGAAGGCTGCTGTACATGTGTTTGATCCTCAGTGCAAAATATGATTCTGACCATTCCATCTTGTTATGGTTATCCAAACATTTTATGCTAATACCATAGTAAGAGTGGCACTGCAATCTACTCCCAAAATTACAGCAATAGTATCAATTTATATATATCGGACTCACCCCCTGACGAAGTCCGATCCGTGACCAAACGTGTTGGGTATGGCCTTCATTTTCCAAAGCACAGTGGCGTTGTCCCCGTAGTCCGATCCATGGTGTGAGTTCCTAGCCGGCGGCTGCCTGGATACCTGACGCCACTCGCTCGCTGTGGTCTGCTGAGCGGTATTCTGATTCCATCGCTGTACCTGTGTATCGTACTGCTGGTTCTCTACTATGGCAAGCTGTTAACCCCTAACCCCAATGTACATTTGCAGATTATGAAGTACAATATTTTTATGCATTTATGCATATATATATATATATATATGCATAAATGCATAAAAATAGGGGATACACTGTTGTCTATGTCTTACGTGTAAACGCTGTTGCCATTGCCCTGAGGACGGAGCGGAGGCTCTGAAAGTACTTGGCAGAAATGAGCATTTGAAATACAGCCTTTTAACTGCATCAGAACGTGTATATATATATACACAGTTGCTATCAGGGCCGGTGCAAGGTTCCTCAGCGCCCTAGGCAAACTGTCTGCCTACTCCCCCCCCCCACACACACACTTAGAAAGGCGGTTAGGGTTATGGTGGAGAAGGTTAGGGTTTGGCTGCAAGGGTATGTGTATGTTATAGGCTGCGGGGTGTGTGTATGTTTAGTGTTATAGGCTCCGTGTGTGTGGTTAGTGTTATATGCTGCGGGGTGTGTGTGTGTGAATGGTTAAGGTTATAGGCTGCGGGGTGTGTGCCTATGTGCTTAGTATTTTAGGCTGCAGAGGGGTGTATGGTTAGGTTTAGGCTCTGGGGAGGGGGATGGGTGGGGTTAGGCTGCAGGTGGGTTGTGAGTGGTTGGGCTGTGGGGGTATAGATAGTCTATGGGGGTATGCATAGTTAGGGTTACGCTACTGGGGGATGTATAATTAAGGGTGGGCTATGGGGAGGTGTATAAAATGAAGGTTAGGCTACAGGGAGGGATCTATAGTTAAGATTAAGCCATGGGGGATGTATACTTAGGGTTATGGGCCCCATACATCAGCAATCACAATTAATGGATTTCCAGATCGAGGGATTTTTTGGCCAGATAAATGGATTCTACAATCTATTGGACTTGCCCACACATTACAGATTTATTACAGTGATCGGCAGATTTTTCCATCTAAAGATTGCATCTTCATATCTGGAAATTGCCCAATCGATTGCTGTTCATAATGTAAATAGATGAAGAAGACGAATTGGGAATGTCCACACATATAAAAAATATCCGCAGATAATACCAGATTATTAAACATGTTTAAAAACCTGATTAAGCAATCGATTGGCGATTTTGATTGGGATTGCCAAAAGGGGGAGCCCACACATCTAAAATTAATTGTGGCAATCATCTCCATATCTGAAAATTGTCACAATTAATTGCTGATGTATGGGGCCCTTAAGAATGCGGGGGGTGGTGAAAGTATGGCTGCGGGGGAGGGGTATGTATGGTTAGAGGCTGGGGGGGGGGTGATAGTGTTTGGCCTCAGGTGGGGTGTAGTAGCTACTAACCTGGCCCACAAAGGAGGCTGCTTTTGGGGGACACTCCGGACCGATTGACCTCACTGCAGCTCTTCATTCTTCATGCACTCTCCTGATCTCCCCAAACTGCTTCCACTGGGACCCGATCCTCTCTTCATCTGCTCCCTCCAGCAGCCCCGGGCAGCCTGACTCCTGAGATACAGGCATGTCCCGGGAGCAGCACAGAGCAGACACATGCACTGTGCAGGCTGAGGGAATCCCGTGGCCGCCCTGCAGTGTCCAGGGAGGGGGTTGGCTACGTACCTCCCCCATGCGGCATCCATTCCTGTCTGGTCCGCGCACCTACACTAACCAGGTGCCCCTTTAAGATAGAAAAAAAAAACATTGAGATGGCAGCGCAGCGGCATGGTGTGCTGACAGGCAGGGGGCGGGCCGCATAATCTTCTTGGTCTCTCCCCGATAAACTGAGCCGCCGATAGTTCTGCGACTCAATGCAGCACGCAGCTGCTGTCAGTGGGCGGCCCCAGAGTCCCTGCTCCTCCTGACTGGTGAGTGACCCCAGCGATGAGCGACACAGACAAACATCTTCCCCTTCCGGATGTGTTGCTGTTGCCGCTGTATGGTCCTGGAGGCGTCGGCAGGTAGTGGGCGGCAGTACTAAGAGCAGTGACAGGTGTAATGGCCGCTACTGTCTTCTTCCGCCCTCAGGTCCCCAGCGCCCTAGGCAGCTGCCTAAAGCTGCCTAGTGGAAGCGCCGGCCCTGGTTGCTATAAATATATATATATATATATATATATATATACACACATACACAGGAAATAATTATATCTTACAAGCAGTTATATGGTGCTCCATATGACTGTTTGTCCATCCATACCCTCTCTGGTCTATTGTCTGTTCATCTATGCCGCTATATGTTTGTCTAAACCCCTCGGCTGTCTGTCTATAGCCTCATATGGTGCTGTCTGTTTGTCCGTCTATGCTCCTTTTGCCTATCTATGCCCCTGCCCGTCTGTCCATCTATGCCACTGTCCATCTATACTGCCATATGGTGCTCTGTCTGTTTGTCTGCCCGACTATACATCCATCCATCTATGCCCTCGTCCGTCTATAGCCCCATATGCTGCTGTCTGTTTGTCCTTCTATGCCCCTGCCCATCTGTCCATTTATGCCCCTGTCTATTCCCCCATATGGTGCTCTGTGTGTTTGTAGTACTATGTTCCTTCTGTCCATCTATGGCCCTGTCCATCCGTCTATAGCCCCATATGCTGCTCTGTCTGTTTGTCCATCTATACTGCTTCTGTCCATCTAGGCCCCCACATGTCTGTCCATCTATGCCCCCACATGTCTTTCCATCTATGCCCCTGTCTGTCCGTCTATTCCCCTGTCCATTGATCCATCTATACTCCCATATGGGCTTTGTCTGTTTGTCCTTCTATGCCCTATCTGTGCATCTTTTCTAGCCCTTTCAAGATATTGCTATGGGGCCCCCAGAGTTCTAGTTGTGCCTCTGCTGCCATCTTAGATACCTTATTTCAGTTTATCTACCTAATGAGCTGCAGAGCTCAGAATCCATGTAATGCTATTAGCATACAACATGTGCTGCTGTAAGCTCTCTCTTGGACAAAGGGGGCGTAGAAGGACATGTGGGAATGTTCATCTGCAGATAATTGCATTTTCCAGGAAGATTATGTTTCGTATTGTAGCCAGTGGATACCATTATTGTATTTAAGGAAATTCAAGTAAATAGTTCTGCTTGTAAGAAAGTTATCTAAAGGTGAAAGTTCCTTTTATAGTCGCTAAAATTGCACGACGTTAGATAAATCAGCATAGCTGTAGCTGTACCTGTATGTAGCTTTTTAGGTTACAACTGAATAGGAAAACCTTATACTGTATACTTGCTCTCAGAACCCTCTTAATGGCACCAAAATGCAAAAGAACAGATTTCCACTCTCCAATCATAAAATTGTCTTAACAGGTCATGTTTTCAGTGGTGTAGGTTGGTTCCACGGTGCCCGGAGCAAGTGCATGTTTGCCCCCCGTCGTCATGTTGCTGCGTCCCAAACCGGCGCATGCGCAGTGAGAGCGCACGCCGGGTTTTAACTGTCCCCACAGACGAGCACAGGGTTAACACTGTGCTAAAAAATTGAATAAAGCTGCTCAATAAATAATGCGGTAAAAAATGAGGGTGAAAATCTCCCCTCTCCTAGTAAAAGGCACAGATGGGGTTAAGGATTAGTCCTGCCTGTGTTCCTCTGGGTACCCTTGGAGATAGGGCCACACTGGCCAACTCACGTGCCCTGGGCTGGTGTCTGGGGTGGTCTGGTTCCAGACCTTCCTATTCTGTGCCACCGGATGCTGGGGGCCATCACTGGTCATTGCCTGATGTGGGGTGCTGCTGTGGGGGGTCAGTTGCTGTGGCCAGGTAGGTGCTGGCTCCCTGCCGCTCTGGCTGTTGCCCAGGCGACACTGGGTACTGCGGCCAGGTGCTGGGTACATAGGCTTGATGCAGGGCCTGGGCTCTCCTTCTCTCCTGTGGCCACCAAGACTTGCGGAACAAGGAGGCCACATTGGCTGTGGAGAGGAGAAGTGCCTGGTCCCTGGAGAGGAAGCCCGGGGTCGGGGTCAGTGCAACGAGGAGAGTGAAGCTGCATGGCGAGGGGCAGGAGGAGGAAAAGCAGCAGCGTGGCCAGTAGCGCATGGGAGCAGAGATAGGACGGAGCAGAGATTGACAGCTCCAGTCCCCGGCACCCGACAGCAGCGCCTGATACCCGGCAGCCAGGTGCCGTGGACTGGTGCGGTGATGCGGCTGCCGGGTATCGGGCGCTGCTGTCGGGTGCCGGGGACTGGATCTGTCAATCTCCGCTCCGTCCTCTCTCTGCTCTGCTCCCACGCGCTGCTGGCCACGCTGCTGCTCTTCCTCCTCCTGCCCCTCGCCATGCAGATTCACTCTCCTTCTCCTCCTCGTCACGCTGACCCCCGACCCCGGGCTTCCTCTTCCTCTCCAGGGACCAGGCACATCTCTCCACGGCTAATGTGGGCTCCTTGTTCCGCCCCCCTACACAGGCACAATGGGGATCCACGGCACAGAGGGGAGCGGGGGGAGCCAGCGGCAGAGCTCCGGCGCCAGGTGACATGTCGGCGCCCGGAGCTGGTGCTCC